>NC_052142.2:7207543-7520212 GCF_016086655.4 Lepeophtheirus salmonis | reverse complement strand
ATGCATATGTTCTTTATCATGATTAGAAGAAGAAGTTTTTCCTCTCTTTCTTTGACGCAAAGGTGTCAATCAAACTGTCCATGTCTTCATGGAGCACCTTGTCCACCATCACCCTGTCCATGTTCAAGAGGGTGAGGGAGGAGAGCCTTTCCTGGTCCATGGTGGTCTTCATGTGGTTAATGAGCCTTCTGAGACAGGAGAATGACCGCTCCGCCTCACAGCTGCTGATGGGCATTGAAGCCAGGTTAACGATCACCTTGTATAGATCCGGCATCAGGCGGAACACTCCCGAGCTTTTTAATTCTGCAGCAATTTGTGACGAAACAATGTCTTCTGTGTCAATATCTGCCTAGAGAAACATAAATTTCAAACATATAATCCAAAATGAAACATTATAATATTAACCTTGAATTGCTAGAAGATTGCATGGTCTGACTGGAGCTGCTCGAGTTCAAGTCTGTAGTGCTTGGCGACACACTCAATGACACAGGTCTCCACTTCACTGTCATTGACGATTGCAATGAGATCCATTGTTATATTTGTATCGTCGGTGGCAAATCTGCTCTCAAGCTCTAATACAATCATGCAACAAAGATGCTGTTGAGCAGAGAAGTTGCTGTTGAACTCGACAATGTATCTTTATCTTTTCTCATTATTATGAGGGTCTTCATGATTCTGACCATCCCTAGAGATACAGCGTGTACAGCATCGTAGCTGAGACTCCAGCAGGTAGCCGACTGGTTTTTCAGGGTCATCACCTTGGCATGCTCCTCATCTTTACTTGTTATCTTCACCGACTTGGAGATTGCTGACCTCTTTGGTGACCCTTCAATGAAGTTGTATAAAATTTGTACTGTCCCCATTGTATTTCTCAACAGGGTTATATCTGAGAGAAGATCTTTGACTACAAAATTGAGGACATGGGCGTAGCAGTGGATGAAGAAACACAGTGGGGCTGCTTCCTTCCACCTGGCGGTAAGACCCTTCTTGATGCCGGATATGTTGGAGGTACCGTCCGCGGCCAGGGAGACAGTGCGGGCGGGGTTAAGGCCGATATCCTTGACAGCCTCGTGAAGCTTCTCAAACAAATATTTGCCGTCAGTCTGGGTAACTTTTACAAACTTGAGGAAGCTCTCTTTCTTGATGCCTTCACTCGTCAGATATCCCAGTGACCTACTGAACTGCTCCATGTTTGACATATCTGATGTCTCATCAACAATCACAGAGAACCAGTAGTCATCATCGCTGGCACAAGTCTTGACATCTCCAATTATATTTTCCGTCACTTTGGATGCTATAATCTCTATCAGCTCATTTTTGATGTCAGGTGAAGTCCATTTGGCAAAACCTGAATCCGTCAACTTTTCTCTTGTTTTGGAATCGCCCCTAAAAGCCAATCCTTGCTTTGCGAGGAACCCAACAGTTTGGAAAAGATACCTCAAATAAGCTCAATACTTCACGACTTCCTCAGCATGTTGAGACTGAACATGGCCGAGAACCGGGGTATTCTTTCTCTTTGATGTGAGGAAATTGATCCACTTTTCCATCGACAGTTTGTGTTTTTGTTGTTAAAATGAACTTTCAACGAGGAACTTTTTTTCCATGTTTTGAACTCAAATTTCCCAAGGTTGGAAATGGAAAATTTGGAACAGGCGAAACACTTGGCTGACTTTTTAACCTCGTCATATTCTAGCCACAGGAACTTACGGAACCAATCATATTGAAAGTCTCTCGAGTATTTGTCATCTATCTGAGGACTGTATGTTTGTAACTTGGGCTGTAGAGGATGATCTCTCTCGACTTTAGGCACAGTTTCCCGCTCAGTCTCCACTCTGGTTCTGGTCTGGATGTCCTTCCGCTTTGGCTCCCGCCCGGTAAGAATCGGGTCACCCAGCTGGGTCGTGAAGACGACAGGGTACTCTGGGCCTCCGTCCACAAACTGCATCTCCTCAATCTTGCTCTTCTCACCTCCTTGGACATTGTCGCTAGTCTCAGAGTCCTCTGCAGAGGGAATATTGTTGTTGTTGACTACAGAGAGCTGCTCGGGAGAGAAGATTGGTCCGATATCGAGATTAGGAAGTCTTATTCCATGAGAAATCCGTACGCTGAGGTCATTTGATGAGTCGCCATTATTTTCTGTGTCTGCAGTAACTTTCTCTTCAGCAAAAACGGACTTTTCAGATTTTGGTTCAGGCAGCAAGGCCTCAACTGGAACAGGGTCATCGGGACAGGAGGAGGCAGTGACTGAGGATGAGGATGTAGCAGAGGAAGTTTTCTTAACAGTAAAGTTCAATGTTTTCTGCTTCTTATGATCAATTTTCACTTGATACTTACTGCTGGGGTCTTTCTTATGGAGTTTAACTTTGTGATCATTAAAGTTGTCCTTCTGTATTTCCTTCTGACAGATAGAGCAAATCACCAACTCTCTGTTAAAATGTGTTTTCCGCTTCCCATGATACATTTCTGATAATTAATAAATTACTGCAACAATTCACTCTAAAAAGTACATAAGTATTATTTATGTCCCTTTTAAGCAGTAATAATTTAATTTATCTCGTATTCAATGAAACAAATTCTCACACTCTTAAATATTTCAAGAGTATTCCATACGAAAAATGTTGTGTGCGTCTTTGTTTTTTATTTTTGGCTGTAAAGTACTCTTGAAATAATTGCAGTAATTTATTAGTTATCAGAAATGTATCACGGGAAGCGGAAAACGCGTTTTATATTCAAAGGTTCAATCATTTATATTTATAAAATGACAGGCAATATTTGAAAGAGATATTACGGTAAATTACAGGATTTGAATTCAAATTTCTGCGATGAATTGAGATACCCGAGAGTGTTAACTGTAGTTTAAAACCTCCGTTTTATCTATCTGACTTAATTTGGCCCCAATATTGTCTTAGAGATATAATTTATTAATTTACTCATTCTATAAATGTGCCGGTGAATTTTGGCTACTTTAAGTACAATTTGTGGTGCCTCCAAAAGATTAATCAGAATCATTTTTTCATTTAAATGGACTATAATTTGTTGGGAAATGTATTCCATGTTCAATTTTGAGAAAAATTATCTAGCTTCCTTTTGGGTGGACGTGCTACAAATATGTAATTTTATTATAATGACTCAGTACTATAATGAGTTGGTCATAAGTTACATATATATATTAGATTTTAATAATTAATAATTATCTTAATTCATCTATATTTACATACCTATATGATTGGTGGACGGTTGAGTAAGGTTTTTTTTTTTTGGTGATTTCAAAATTTTATACCAAAGAGACGCAATCCACAAGGAAACTTGAAGCAAGATTGACTTCGAAGGTCTATCCAAGTCATCTGTCTACAATTACCTGAGGCACTCTTTGAAGGCATTGCCATTCAAACCTCGTCTGCACCCCTAATGTTCAGAAAACCAAAGGAAGGCCCGGCTTCAATTCTGTCGTTAGCTGAAACACTGGACTGCAGATGACTGGAAATGTATCCTCTTTAGTGATGGAGGTCTATTTGAGCTATATCATCCCCCAAATCCCCAAACGGATCGGGGTTGGGCAAGAGATAAGGGAGATGTGGAACCCACTGAAACTGTTAAATTTCCTCTCAAAATTCAGGTTTGGGCCGTTATCAGCCACCTGCAGTGTCAGATCTTCATCTGAACCCACGAAACCAAACTGTGAATTTAAAAAAAAATCTGACAATAGCTAGGAAAAAAATTATCCAGATACTTTGAATAATCTGTATGAAGAGATGCCAAAACACATCAAAAAATGTATTAAGCTTAAAGGTTGTCATATTGGGAAGCAAATAAAGTTTTTGCCAAAAAAAGAATCACTTGTGAAGGTTATTTCATGATTTTTTTTTAAAACGACATCCATTTTTGGACATACTATATATATAGTCACCTTGTTGTTAACTTTCAATTTCCTTATCTGACATGATGCGTCAGGGCTATTTCATAATTTATTATTTTAGATTTAATAACTAAGTAATAAGTTATTTCTAACTATTTTCGGTTTACAAAAGGACAGGAATACAATTTCTAGTTGATCCCTCGTCGTTGATATATATATATTGGCCATCTTCTTATTTCTATGATGAAATTTTGATAAAAAATACAAATGGTCCTGCAAATTCTTAATAAAATATGACTAAGCAATGTTGTAATGTATTATCGAATAAAATACTGTTTAGGATTTAAAAATATTCAAAAATATATATATAGTGAGTCGACTACAAATGACGCTAAAAAGATTTTTTCTCGAAAAAGTGTGGAATGGATCTGTATTTTTCAACTAATTATCTTCCATTTCTTTAGATAAATTATTTTGATTAGCCCTACAGAGGCAACGTTATTCCTATTTAAAGATTGCAAAAATTTACAATCACAATTTTAAAAAAAAATAAATGTTTTCCTTAATTTAATTTTCTTGTGACATATGTGGTGCGTTAACAAACAAGTAATATTGAACATAAATCAAGATAAGGAAAAAATCACAATATATTTTTTTACTTTAAGTTACGTGAATTTTTGATACCGTAATTAAACTATCTTCATATGTCACTACTAGGATGTAATATTTAAGAGAGCGTTTGAGGCACTAATTTTCAATAAACCACCTAATTTGGAAATCTTTTCTGAAGGAGCTCATCCTCTTTATATTATTTGAGGTTTACATAAAGAGAGAGAAGCTCTTTTGATTATTGTTTACTTCAATGTACAATATGGAATACAAAATAAAATAGGAAAGTCTTGAATTGATTCGTCCTTCTTTTCCCAATGCCTTCCAATATTCCAATTAATGTTCGGAATCCTTCCACTTCAACTTTAGCTTTAGCATTTAACGAATATAATTGTATTATTTTTGAGAGGTATATCAAATATGAATTAGGATCTATGCCACAAATTGCTTTGGTGGATGAGGAAGACGGGGATTCCTTAATTCTAAGCATGTAATAAGTGTAAATTGAAGCAACTGAGATAATATTTCTGCCTTTATAATTCCTCTGATGTCCTCAATATTGGATTAATCATTATATTAGATTTCTATTTTTGACATATTATTATATTACCTCCTGTGTGATATAAATTACACCTACCTGTCAACATTAAGGACGGAATGAAGTTAAATAAGGAGTTAAAGAAAGGAAGAAAATGGATGGGACGTGCAGAAGTTGATTTTTGAGTTCCTTTATTTTAATAATTTCAAGAAGCGAACGACGATACTTCGGATCTTATAGGGCAATCAGAGCAATCAAATAACCTATGTATGTGAAGTGTTCAAAGTAATTCGATAAACTCGTGTATTAGGATAAATTATTAGGAGATTTCAGTTTTGTTCCTATAACTTTCATTTCAATATGTTATATAGATATTTTTAATTTTTTTAAATATATATTTTTTTTTTAAATAAGAATATAAGTATCGAAATAAGAGGGATTCAATAATTTATTAATGTTTTTACATATGAATGTTATACACGACTGCTGTAAATATTCGTGTAAGCAAAATTTAACCAATCTACATTTCCTCTCTTTTTTATTTAAATATCGTTTATATAAGAAACACACATTACAATTAAAGCACTTTTCTTTAACTCTTGATATGATGATGAGGTAGGAAGATGCCTTAAGGAAGGAAGCTGATTAAATATCGGAGGAATTGAGGTAGGAAACATATTATAGGTAGGAAAAGAGCTTGAAGTAGAAAGAAGGATTGATATATATTTAAGGTGGGAGATGATATTCTATTCTTAAATACGCGTAACGATTTAATGCTTTTACTTTTGGACCACTCCTTCATTCTTACGATTCTAGCATGTTCAGAGGAGAACATAAATACTTGATATTCTTTTATCCTGTTTAAATTACTAAAGGATTCAGATGTAATTTTTTTCCAATTCAACCATTTAACTCCATCTTGTTTTATAGGTCTTGTAGACAATTTTGGAGACGTATTATTTGCTACTTCAATTAAGTCATCAATGCAATCTATACTTTGCTGATTGTTAAAAGATTTATAAATCATTTTATAATTTAACTTATTCCACTTCATCAAAATATTTTTATGTGAGATGTACATGCTCTTTTATCTTCAATAAAAAATAAATGGATTTTGTATAAAGATAAGAAGTGAGTCTTTTCTCTTTGAATAGATGAATATAGAATAGACTTAACCTCTATCAAGCTCATTTTCTCAACAATTGAACTTCATCCTTATTATATTTGGCATAACTGACTCGTGTGTTGTTGTCTTTTCTCTTCCATTTGAACACAATCCAAATAATTTTTTATGGAACAATCAATTTTTAATATCTAATCGTCCAAAATACATTTTTGTTATAACAAGTATTTACTCCAATGACTTAGAAAACCAACAGCATTGACGTCCGAACGAGAAGTTAAACCTTCGGGAATAAAAATGCAATGCCACTTGATATGGTTTTCAGGAAATCTCTTGCTACCTTTCTGTCGCTCATATTGTAAGAGTTGTTTGTTGGATTCTCAATCGATCTATTTTTCCTCAAAGTAAGGCAATTTTCCAGATAATGAGCACATCAACCATCAAGGGTACTTTTCGACATTCCCATCAAGAAAGAAAAAGTGATGTGGTACACATATTTGAGATGTTTCCCTTCAATAAAGAGCTTCATTTTGTTGTCTCTTTCATTCATTCAAGAAAAATGTCATGGAACTACACATTTCAATAGAATCTATGGAACTTGTCACCGGTTTAAAGGGCTGATCCCTACGAAATGTAACTTCTTGTGACGAAAATAATTTAGAGCATGGACTTCTCTCTTCACAGGATTCTTGAGGCCCTTATTTGCAATTGCATCACATTTTGGCAAAGATAAATAAACATCTCTTATCTTCCTTGTTCACACAACGTAGTGTCTCGTCATAATACAAAGGTCAAATACCGATACAAGAACCGAAATAATTGTTGTCGGACATAACTTATAACGTATAGACCCTTAAAAATAGTTTCATCGTATAATGCTCTCCAATTAAAGCTATATTAGATAAACTGTTTATTTTTATGACATCTCTGTTTTATAAATATTTCAAATATCTTAGGCTATCAATATCACCAATTACATTTCTATGGTCATAACAAGGCCAGTAAGAGCCAAATTAATTAATTGAATACTCTAAATTAGAGCTAATTTTCTTGAATATCTCATCCCATCCCTCAAATTTAAATATAAATCCTTAAGGGACCAAAAGATGTTAATAAACCTTTTCGTCGTTAATATTTATTAAGTAAATAAATAAAAGGGGAATTCTCAATAATTTGATTTTTATTAGAGCGTCATTTCTAATTGAGTCACCACTTATATACATGTAATTTTTTTTTAAAAGGTGTAAAAATAATTTGACAATCATAGTCTAGAGATAAATAGTAATTGGTATGGTGGATTTTTTTTTTTTTGGCTAACTACTAGTTGATTATGGGCCTTCTTCCTGTTTCAGTTTAAAGTAAAGGTTGCATGAAAGAACAAAGGTAACGACTTTTGGGCTTACAAGTTATGCCCGAGATATTGTCATATATAATTGTTTTTTTATGAATTTACCTAATTAAAAAAATGGCCATGGTTAGTAGAAATACAAAGTTAAACCATCATGCAATCCGATTGCATATATTTTCCAATTTTATGTATTGAACCGACTGCTGAGCAAGACAGGCAGATTTTGAGAAAACACACAACCAATCAAAGTTTATGACGTCACTATTGATTTAATTTTTAATTTGATGTATCGTAACGCCTGTTGTGTAAAGAAGACAGATTTTAACAAAACACTATGATGTAACTATTAAAAAGCGTGGTGGAAGTCAAACATCAGTTGTACACTTGTTTTGGTATAACCTTGTATTTCTATTAACCTTCCTAAGTGCTAAAATATTATTGTCATATTTTATTAATATATTCAAATCAATATCCTTTAAAGTAGTTTATACGAAACCTTTTTTAAACTTTAATCCAACAAAGGTGATTTGGTATTAACGACTTATTTATTTAAAAAAAAAAAAACATAATATTTTTACCTGTGTACTTATGACGTATGATTTGCCTTCTTTAATATTTTTTTGAAGTTGCTGAAAGCATTATCATCCTTCTTAATAACTTCTAAAGACATTCTATGAACTGTGTTGACATATTTTGCTAAGTTTCTTTCTTCTTCATCCTATAAATCAAGCCACCTGTTTGATACTGCCAAAAAATGTTACACTTTGAGTCTATCTTATCAATGTAATTTTCCAAATTTTATATGTTCATTTGGTTTGGCAAACTCTCAATTTTATATAACTCACAACATTTTATGCTCCATTTAAATGACCAGCTTGTGAACTGTATTGCCCCTTCAGATCCTTTTTTAACGATGTATTCGATTAGGTACCATTCACCATCTGTATACAGGGTTGGACAGCAAAACATGAACTATTAATAAATGATAAATTTTTCATTAATGTAGAAAGATTTAGTGATTGTTTTTTTGACATTGTGGTTCAGCTTTGTGAATAAACAAACTATAATAAAAATTTCGTCATTTCATCAGCAAAAGTGAGCAAAAAATTCAAAAGGCAGTACATCTCAGATCTCCTAATTACTGAATTTTAAGTCCCGCTTTCCTGCAAAACTTGGAGAAGAAGATCAAGGAGGATCCAACCAAATCGATTAATCCCTCGCTTAACGAATTCACAGTCGCTGCTAGGACCATCAGGAAGAATGTGAATGGTGATTTGAGATTGTCCTCATAAGCCAATACCCTATGTAACCTTCTGCCAAAGAACATGAACATCAGTAGGATTGAGAGTCCACATTTCGCTGCCCAACCCTGTACGTTATATGTAGTTGATACAATATATATGTGGACCAGTCAATGATAATTTTTTTATACAAATTGAGTATATGGTATCACTTATAGTTGTCCTAATCATAATTATTACTTTGGAACTGTAGCTCAAACCAATTTTGAGTTCTCAAGTCCTAAAGATGAAAAAAAAAATATTTCAGCAAGGCTTTTTCTTTGTCAGTTTCATTCTCTATTAAGTAAATTTGGATATCCTTCTTAGAGATTTTTGAATTGTTGTCCTATTTAGGACAGACGTTCAGTTATTGATTTCTTTTCTTTCTGTGATTATATTTTGTGATTCAGCTTTGATTTGTGTAAAAGTTTTTGCTCATTCATTTTTACGTAAGCTCAACTAATGGGGACCATTAAATCACAATAAACGAGTTGATGATTTATTAGAAGTTGTGGTAAACTCTCAAAATCTGCTGGGTTATTGATGCCTGCCCCATGACGCCACAACGTACTTACCACATCATCTGAAATCTGTTGGACTCTTTTTGCAACTTAATTCTTCCAATGACAAGAATACTTTCGTAACCAGTAAAAATATGTTATCTAGAGAAAAGTTTAAAATAAGATATTTAACTTTTAATATTTGGATGACTATATCTTTGCCAATTTTGCAGCTAGGAGTTTCAAATTTCGCAATAACCATTAAAATAATTATAGTCACTTGATTATTAGTTTTAGTATTTAAACGACCATCTAACTCAGGGAAATCAGTGAGTTCAAATCCCTGATCTTGAGGATAACGAACTACAGTCTGGGGAATGTTCATTCTACAATCCGAAGTTTTAGGTACTTCCACAGCACTAACACCTATCAAAGCCCTAATTTACCGACTTGATAGAATATATAAGTTGAAAATAAAACTGTGATATATATTAACTATATTTGCCAAAGGTTTTTTTTTTTCACCTATATCGTCTGTCCTTTTAAGCCAAGAGACCTCACTTGACGTGACGAAATAAGGCTCACTTGTCAGCCTTCATCAAACATGACTCTCTCTGGTTTTTCTTTACCATGAGTAGTAACTATTGTAAGTGCATCGCGCAATATCATTGATATAATGCTCTTTAAGTGACAAATGTTATTCTCATTGACTACTGTAGGACTGAATTTGGGAGCGTCCATATTTAGAAAAGGTTTATTTTTATCAATATTTAACAAGTTTTTATGATGTTGATCACACTTTGAGCAATTTAACTTTGAAGTACAATTGGAAGATTAATACCCAGGATTTAAGTATATAAAGCTGGCCCCTTTTCCCAAGCTTTAAATAAAATATCCTTATTTTTCATTTTCCTAAATATGAAAACTTTCACAGCTCATAATTATCTTTGACAAAGTTTGGACAATTCGTAAAATACATATAAGGTTTTATTAGTAAATATTTTCATAGGTTTAGAGATCCCATAACCGTTTCTAGATTCTGTAACTCATTTTCCCCGTCAGTCTCTTATAGCTTCAGGCTGCTAAATTTATAATATTGGGAGAACAAACTTACATGTGTTAAAACAGTTAATATCCACTCCATTGCTCTTAAAAGCCCTTTTCATACGAATAACTTGATCCTCTAGATAATGTCAATCTTTTGTAAAATTCTTTGTAATTGGGAAACACCACCGCTGATATACCAATTTGTCTACATCGACACAAACACTTCTGTATTTTTCTTGAAAAATTAACAGAGCCTCCTAATAATTGTCTTCAGTTATTGTAAACATACAATTTTTTTAATAGCCTCTCCCTTTGAAAATGATCTCAAGTATGCATATTATTTTAAATGATTCAATTCTTGTTTATCAATAGCATAATCTTTCCATAAAAATTACGTAAAATAATTTCGGTAAAGGTGGCAAACAGTTATTGTCACATATTTAAGAACAATCACATTATGTCTTAACACTCGATGCATTCAGACATATCTTTTTTTTTTATGTTCCCTATGAATTCTGCGGTTATTATTTTTCCCATCAAATGACTCAGTTTACAAAGAAGATGGTTAAACCTTTACCTTCTAGTTATTGATATCCTAGTTATCCAAACATCATCATCAAGATCTTCAAATGCAATTTTTAAATTCGCTTATTTTAAAGTAATACTCTTATAAATCCTTCTTGACTGCTGATCCATCATCAACAACAAATTTATTTTCATCTGGAAATTTTTCAATATTAGTAGATCTTGCTCAGATAGACGAACTAGTATTTTAAAAAGTTTAAATCAAGGTTTAATTGGTAATTACATAAAAAAAAATTAAATAACTATTAAAAACGATTATCCAAAGTCCTATCTGATTGACCAAATATTGCTTCCAATACACACTTCCCTTTATGTTAAGGGCAACCCAGATTAATTAATAACCTCACAGAGGGAATTTATTAATATAATTGATTATTCTGGAAAATATATGAACAAAATGCACAAAGTAAACTCACGAGTATAAAAATTCTATATGCAAGAAAGTCATAAGTCAACAGGAACCATATAATAATTCGGCATTTCAACAAATATTTCTTTAAATATTTATAAAAAAAATAATCTTTTTTTTTTTTAAAAATCTTTATTTATTCACATTATACTTGTTAATATATAGGTATATAAACAACATCAAAAAGTATATGTATAATATGGACTACTAGGAGGAAGGACATTATATAAACATAAACATGGATTTTTGTTAAAATTAGACATTCTTACCATGATATAAGTCTTTGACAATATGTCTTAGATTTCTTAGAAGATGGATTGATCTGTTAGGCGAGTAGCATGTAGATTGACCGCTGTATAAAATCCAACACTGTCGTTGTTAGGTATTCTTGCTAAATGCGGCATACTTTTTTATTGTGTCATTCGCTTTTGTTGGAATATACACGGATAGAAATCGAAATTCCTGTAGACTTGGATACAAAAGTCATAACCTCTTTAGATGGACTTAAACTGATGTAATAGCAGTCATAACTACCAGATAGGCAGAAAGGATATGAGATTTTGCAAGTGGACGAGTCTCTTAATCGAATACCCTGTACAAAAGTTATGTCAGGCTTCAAATCCAAAATTGTTTTAATCGATCCATTTTTGGTGTTTCCCTCTCTTCGAATTCTTACATTTATTGATATAACTCTTCTCATTCCCATGTTGTTGTTTTTTTGTAGATCCGCATTACGGGGTCTTTAATAAAAACTATTTAAAGTTGTTTCAATCCAATCATTAAATAATGCAGTAGAAGGCATAATGTAGTTTAAGATTAAAAGACAAAATAAACAAGGAATATTTAATAACAAATTTTTGTGAAATTTAATTGGAGTTTTTCACTATAAGGAGGCAACCTTGTTAATCGAGATAGATATCTTAGATGTAGATTTGAATCTACTACTTGAGTCCAAGATGTAACCCTTCTTTTATGTGGGTTTCTCAGGTTTAAGGAATACCATTCATTTTCCTTTGATACTATTTTCACTCTTAGCAGGGGATTCTTCAATCAAATTAACCTGAGAGGAGGAGACCATTTTTTTAAATACAAGAATATTCATGAATGTTCTTCTTAATTGAATCAGGTCACATAGATACAGCTCCATTTACCCATTCCTCGTCAATCGTACATGCTTTGTTACTTTTTAAGTCTTCTTGTGAGACATCTTTATCTGCAAGCGCAGATAAAGAAAACAGTTGCGAGCGCAACTGTTTTCTCCATCAACTTTTTCAATAATTTTTGCAGTAAACCATCTTGACCAACATTATTTTCTTTTAAGTTGGTTATCCTAGTTTTAAAACATTTAATCGTTATACTCTTAAATTCAGCAATATTCTTGTCGAAGTAGACTGAAAAACGAAATTTTCATTCATGAAGCCCTTGAGTCTCCCATCATCAAAACAACAGTCTCTGACAGGATCCACCATGGATCTAGGCTTCTTTATCTCATCACTAATGTATTTTGTTCTTACATCCTTGTATGGAGAATGATTAGTTATTTTTTTGGTAAAGATAATCAGATATCAAAATAAATCTTCTCATTTGGCTTTAAGGCCTATAATAGAGCCTTTGAAGTGACTACTAGCCTTACAGATAATAAAATTATCTTTTACTTGTTAAAGACTAACTTTTGTATAAGATTCCTTCTTTGAATCAGTAACCAATATATTTTTATAGCCACTTCGATTTAACTTAGCTGGACACATATAGTGATTACCACATCAACAACCGTTGATTTGTTGGGAAATGATTCATTTACTAATAAATGAATATTTAAAATAATTATATTTTTAATTGCAGAGGCAGCAAAGTTCTTCTTTAATACTTGAAGATAAATTGAAGATTATGAGTCTCCATCTAATGACCCATCCATGTCACCGGATTATTTCGCGCAATTTTCTTACCAAATGGTGTCACAACAAAAACACATGTAGAAGCTCTTTCATAATTAAAATTGACCGCAGGAATCCTCTTTTAGTGAAATAGTAGACGAAAAAATGAGAGTTCTGAGAGATTTTTAAGCAATATAGAATGAACAGCAGTATTATATATCCTTGATACTCTGTTAAGTTAAATTAAGTGTAGGCAAGGAACACAAACACGTTGTTTGTATTTAGTTAAACATATTACTATACTTTCTCATGTTACTTTAGCTGGGAGATAAAAGGTTTAATAATATAATTTGTATGTTTCTAGTATGGTTCTGATATAATAAATTTTACAAAATTTAGGTGGGTGTTAAGTTATGATTAGGGCTGGGCATCGAGTGAGTGTTTGTAAAAACCGGAGCAGGATATACGGTACTATTGATTAAAAGTTACAGTTTTGGAGGATAAAATAATACGTGATGCCGGAATAAACATGAGAATCTTCTATATTTCATATTACACTAGAAGAGTGAATATAAAAAGTAGTTGAAATTTTCAAATTCAGGAATACTTGATTTACTTCGTGAAAATCATGAAACAACTTCCAAACTTTTGTATAATAGATTGATAAATACATATTACTACAAGTCACTAATATGACATGTCATACAATGAGTAGTCAAAACGCATGATTATCACTTACCCGGAGCAGTAGATTACTAGTAAATTTAGACATTCCATCTCAAGCCTCTCTATTTTTTTAAAGAATTCTGATATCGGGGGCTGGCTTAACAATGCATCATCCCTAGAACACCTTCAGGACGGACTGCAGCAGGATACCTAATCTGGCAAACTATTGCAAGGGTACCAAAAGTTAAATTCATTTTTACATGTGCCGGTACTGATTGTATGTTTTATATGAAGTGTAGCAATAAATGATTTAAAAAAAAATTAATTACTAGTAAATTTATAAATTAAAGTATTATAACTTATATTTGTGATATTAGTTAAAGAATTATGGGCAAAATAAAAAAACTCAAATAAAAAACAATTAATTAAAACGAAAAATATTAATATTTTAATAGTAGCTATACACAGAAAGTGAAACAAATTAATAATAAAAAAACAACACTAAATATTAAAAATGGATTTAAGATATTATTGGGGACAAATGAAACGAAATTTAAGCTTAATATTACACATGTATTGAACAAATTATTAGGGACAAATTACCCTAATTATGAGTAGAAATAAAATCTGTCCTTTTTCTAACATACTTCAAATTTTATGTAGAAACCTTATTTTTCCTCATCTAAGTAAAGCTAAGAAAAGAAAAAGTAAATTAATATGTTCAATATTTAAAACCACTTATACTTATTTTAAATAAATCGTAATTCAATATGTTGGAATCCATGGAGCAACCCCAATTCTTAACCCGAAGAAACTGATGTTAGACAAAATATTTCATGCCATTTGAAGTTCATAATCCATTTGAAGTTCAGACGCCATTTGAAGCTAAGACACCCTTTGACACCATTCATGCTATTGTTCTTCACCATATTACTGTAGTTCTCTAACACCGTATCTCGGAGACTATGAAAATTTAACTATATGCGAATCCTAAATTTGAAGAAGTATTTGTTTAATTAATTTTTGAATATTTAAATACATCAATAATAACTTACCCTATTTTCTACACAAAGGAAATGATGTTAGACAAACTATTTACACGCCATTTGAAGCTAAGACCTCTTTTGAGAAAATTTATGCCGTTGTTCTTGACCATATTACTGTATTTAGGAATAAATGTAATTTATTCTTAAAAAAGTTATTTGATAAATACTTACTTTTACGATTCTAATATTTCAATATTCTCTTTTATAATTAGCTTGTTACTGACACTTTTACTGATAAACAGGATCTTATTTTTGTATGAATGGTTCTCTGTATGCTGAAAATCTTATCTAAGTCAAAATTTAGAGTAGGCATGTTCTTTAAATTGTCTCCTCAGAACTTGGTAGGTCTCGCAAATCGTTGTACGCTGGATTTTCATCTAAAAATGTATTTAATATATTTTGAATACACTAGGTTGATATTGACACGTAAATGTTCGACAATAGTCAATCTAACAAGTAAAGGGAGTCTTCCTTCTAACGTGGTAATGACTTCGGTAATTGGGTTTAGATTATGACTAATTATTGACAATTCTTCATAAATAAACTCACTATTTATAATCTCCTTAGCTTTAACCTCCGTTGTTCTTTTTTAAGGTATAGTACAGGAACTAGCATCTTTAAGAGTTCGGTGTTAAAGTTGTCATAATTATCATGTTGTTTGTATGTGTTGTTGTTGCCGGTCAGCCAGTAACTTGATCTCACCCCCTTGCTTTGCCATTCCTTCTTATTATCTTTAGTGTATTTCCAGTTCATTTTGTTCAGTATTTGTTCGTTCGTTTATAAGTGACGTCCCATATAATATTCTAAAAAATAAAATAAATTAATAAATAAAACAAGATCCTTTATTTCATACATTCGTCTTGTCGAAGTAAGGGGTTTAGTTTGTGCTATTTCTCGAGAAAAAGTAAATTTCGTGCAACAGCCGTAACATTCAGAATATTTTCATCATTCAATTTTTCCTGCACTATTTCGATTAAAAGATCATCATTAGTCTGACGTCATCATACGTCATCGTTAAGTTGTGTCGTAATCTTTATTTATTTTTATTGCTTGTTATATTAACTTTGAATTTGCATCATGTCATCCCAGGAAAACTTGAAAGATTATAAATTGTTGTAACTTTGTGAGATTTGCAAAAACCATCAACTCTCTAAAACGGGTAAAAAAAAGAATTACGAGAAAGAATAATCCAAGCCTTTCCTGAATATTATCGTTGTGAAGATGATACTACTTCTGAGGATCGATTGTTTATACTCTTCTCAATGTCCTTGATAAAATGTTATCAATGAAAGGAAACCTTAAGGATTCATCTCTACCGTCATCGATTACACCCCCACTCTTCTACGGAAATGTTGTAGAATTTCCAGTATACTGTGAGGATTTCGAACCCTTAATTCATTCAAACTCCAAGGTCATTACTTTTTATGAATATCGTTACATTTGTCAATCGCTTCGAGGCTCCGACTAACATTACTTGGATTCTTTCTCTCCCTTCATTGAATATTATGAAAATGTCATTAATTATGTTAAAAATCGCTTTGGACAACCAAGAGCTATAGTCCGAAGTATAATAGAATGTTTTATGTAATTAAAACCGATGAGGTCTGTTGATCCTAAGCAAATGAAGGAATATTTAGATTTAATATTTGGTCGCTTTTATACTTTGAAAATTTATGTGAACGAAGCTAAATACCCTTTCGACGTCATTATGGTCCCTCTTTTAGAATCAAAGCTTCCCCCTGAGCTTAAGCAGCCCTGGAGGAGAGAACTAATTAAAGACGAAAAAAGTTTCATTCAATCAAAATATATATTTGGTTCTCAATGGAGATATCTACTCAAAAAGCTTCACATCCACCTTCTCATTCATCATTATAGGATTAAAGAAAAATCATTCATTCAAAATTTCCCATATACTTATGTGACTTCCATTCAATCCACCTGTTTATCATTTAGAATTTCAAAATATTCCTTAAAATAATTTTTCGCTTTGCTCAATGTGAAGTCAACTGTTGTTTAAAAACTCATCATTTGTTACTGCATTTTTGAGACTTTTAACACTGATAATCAATTACAAAGTGAACCATTGGGTCATCTACGGTTGTTAATCTATGATTCTACTCTCACTATTTCAACGACAATATTCTCCGTGTCACTCAGGTTATGCCTTCTGCATTACTCGACCTGATTAATTCTAAAGACCAATGTATACATGCACGGGTTGTTTTTGACCCAATGTCACAGGAATCGTGGATATCAAAGCGTGTGATTAATAAAATGCAACTCCATGGTCGCAAACCTTTTGAAATTACTGTCTATGTTTTGTTTTGAAAATCGAAAGTCAACTCTTAAAATATCGATTGTTTCATTTAGAGTGTCTAATGCGGGTTCGCCTAATGTTTCTCCTACAAATGCCCTTGTTAGTGCTGATATAATTTGTTCGAACCCGAACCTTTGTTTATTGATTTGAACAAATGCTCGTATTTAAAAAAAATAGATTTAGCCATTCAGGAAGGTAATTCTCATTTGAGGGGTGACAATTTAATTGGTATATATAATTATCTTCGTTTTATTACTGGGAAGATTATAAAACATCCAGATAGTATTGTTTTGCCTGCAATTTTAGAGACAGTTTTTGGTTATATTCACAATGGGACCAAACTCATATGAAAACCCTTTTAAATTGAAATCTAAAGTTTTAGTTACAAGTATTTCAAAGAAGAATATGATTGAAGATGAATTAAAGATTTTAGACTATGAATAATCCCTTATGAAGGAATATGGTATTGCTCTTGAAAAATTTAAAAACACAATAACATATAAAGAGTGTATATATGAGGTTGCGTTGACTTTTAAAATAATGAGCGTATTAAATCAAAATTGATTTCTCTTGAACGTAGACTTGCTAGGGCACCTTAAGTCAAGGAGGAAAATGCTAATGCCATCAGATCTAACGAAGAGTTGGGATTTGCCCGTAAGGTCACTCACGAAGAACTTCAAGAATTTCGTAATGGTCCTAAGTATTTTATTTCTCATCATCCTGTGATCCGTGAGGACAAAACAACTTCGAAAGTTCGTCTTGTTTTCAACGCTAGTTTATCGGATAGTCGTGGAATATCGGAGAATGATTGTCTTTTAAATACGCGAGACTTCAAACCAATATTGGACAAATTTTACTTCGCCTTCGATCCAATAAAATTGGGATTATAGCTGACATAGAGAAAATGTTTTATCAAACAAAGATTAACCCAAATGATATTCGTTTTCAACAGTATCTTTGGAGGGACAACAATCCTCATGTGGAACCACAAGTCTTCATTATGACGTCTGTCATGTTTGGAGTGAAGTATTCGCCATTTTTTGGAATTTCTAGTATTAATCATAATTCTCAAACTTAAAGCGATCATAAATATTCTCTTGCATCTAAGTATATTAGTAGTAATTTACATGTTGATAAATTTCTTCTCAAGTGGAGGCTGGAATTTGACCAAGTTTGTTTCTAATTCTTCTGAATGGTTGGATTTCGTGTCTACGGAGGAGCATTTAATTAAAAGCCTTGTTGAACTAAAAGATACTTCGTTGAATGTAACTACTATGGCGCTAGGTATTGGTTGGGGTGTAGTTAATGATAGTTCCAAATATTAACAAACGACCAATTTTCTAGAATCACTTCGTAAATAGACCTAGAGGACCATTCTCAGTAAAGTGTCTCAAGTTTTCGGTATTTTTGGATTTTATTCCCCCTCTATTATTCGAACAAAAATTATGGTACAATCCTTTTGCAGCTTGAAAAAATTGTGGTATGAAGAGCTCGATGAGTCGAGCGTCTCAAAGTTCAGAATTTGGGAAAAAGAGATGGAATACATTTCGAAATTGAAGATTAGTCGTTGTTTTTTACCGAAATTTATTATTAAAAGTGTAGTGCTACATGCTTTTTTTATACAAGCGAGCTTGCCTACAGGAGCATAGTTTATGATTGTTTTGCGAAAAACAGTTTTGTCGAAACAAAATTCCTCATCAGTAAGGCTCGTGTAGCGTCAAAGGCAAGGAAACCTTTCTCTCGATTGGAACTATTGGTAGGATTACTGGGAGCAAGACTTGTTCGTTATGCTCTCGACTCTTTTAAGAGTACACATTTAAATATTAGTATATTTTGTTTATGGACTGATTCTCAAGTCGCCATTTCTTAGATTCGAAAACCAAGCTCTACTTAGAAAATATTTGTTGGGAATCGTGTCCAAGAAATTCAAGATTTGGTCGGGAGCTTATGTTGGAATTATGTACCTAGTGAACAGAATCCTGCAGATGTCATTAGTCGTGGAAGTATATTTGATTCATTAGAGTTTAATACATTTGATTGGAATGGACCTTCGTGGCTTTTAAGTTCTTCGGAGTATAGCCGAAACAAGAATATTCTAGTACACCCGATATATCTTTAATCAATGTAGAATTAAACAAGAAATAAGTTGTCACTATTTCCAAAACAGATAATGACATCCTCAATCGTTTTGAAAATTATTGGAAGTTAATTTGCTTTGTTTTTTTTGTCGTAGATGGGTAACTTGTAAATCTTATCCCTCCAACATTATCTTTTACTAAGAATTAAAGGATGCCGAGTTCAAGATTTTGCGTATAGTTCAGTTCGAATGCTTTCCATCAGAATATAAAGATTTATATAACAATAGTTTAATTCCAAAATCCAACAATCTATCATCATTAGGTCCTACTTGGGATCCTTCTTTACAACTACGAGCTGTTGGTGGTCGTCTTCACCATACTTCCATCTCTTAGGAATCTAAACACCAAATTATTTTACCTGCAAAATCGTCGTTGTTAATTTTTTTTTTTTTTTTTTTTTTTATCATCAAAGTGATTCTCATTTGGTGTGGAAACTAATTTTACAAATCTTAGTAGAAGATTTTAGATAATAGGGGGTAGAAGAATAATTTCTTCAGTGATCAATTTGTGTCTTCTCTGTAGCCATAACAAAACTCAGCCTCTTTCTCAATTAATGTCGATTCTTCCTTAGGAAAGAGTTCGAATAGCGCCTGCATTTACGAATGTAGGCATAGATTTTGGGATGTATACTGTATTAACAGATATAGAATCATCCATAAATCAACGTCTGCTTACCTTTTTAAGCTCAGATCCTCAAGATTTGGAACCCATAACACCTTCTCATCTGTGTCTCAATAGATCACTTGGAGTGCTTCCTAATTAAAAAAAAGGACGTAGATTTAAAGGTTCGCTACAAATATTTGAATCGTCTGCATTAACAATTCTGGAAAAGATTGCCCAGTGAATATTTGTAAAGACTACAGATTCGTGGAAAATATAAACATTGCATGCATGCAGTTGATGCTAACGACGTTGTGCTCATTTCAGAAGACAACATACTTCGTAAGGACTGGTCAATGGCTCGAGTCACTGTGAAAATAATAGGTCGTGATGAAAATGTCCTTACCTTGAAATTTAAGAACTTCTAAATGGAAAAACAATTTCTCGACAAGTGCATCGTATACATTTATACCAAAAACTTTGCGATTTATTTTCATTTATTTCAATTTAATTAGGTGGAGGTTTATTTATTTTTGTATTTCAATCTTTCTTCCCATATTAATTATACATTTTGATTATTATTAATTCTACCTATTTTGAGAAATTAATTTCTGAAGAACGGGATTGTTGTTGCTGGCCAACCAGTAACTTCAACTGACCCCCTTGCTTTGACATTCATTCTTTTGATCTATAGTTTATTTCCTGTTCCTTTTGTTCAGTTTTTTTTTTCGTTCGTTAATAAGTGACTTCCGCAATAACATTCGAAAGAATAAAATAAAGTAATCCATAAAACAAGATCCTTTGTTTCATATCATTCGTCTTCGTTGAAATAAGGGGTTTAGTTTGTGCTATTTCTCCAGAAAAGGCGGATTTCGTGTAATAGCTATAATAGTATATATTCATGTTCTTGATGGGGGGGTGAGGAACATAAGTGTCGTTCGACTCTGGATGGGGGCTGTAAGAGTACTTACATCGGTATATTCGACAAAATATTTTGTTGTAGTCCCGTAGGTAGCTCCAAATCTTATGGCCTCCATTAAGTTCAATCTATGTGTAGGGAGATTTTTTTTTCGGCATTTCCATAATTTTATTGTACAAACTCAAAGGTACCCGGCGAACAATTTATTCCTTGAGGAGATGTTAGCACAACGAGAAATAATTAATATATAAGAAAAAAGGGAAATTCTATAAACTATTTTCCTTTTCTTATCTCCAAACAGTAATTTATTTGACCAAACAGATCAGCTTTAGTTATGATTATCATAAATGATGTAGATTCTATGATTAAAATATCAAATAGTATGTATTATATATTTCAACCTGTTATCATAATTACTTTATCTTTGAAGAGATAAATTATAATTCACAATTATAATGTAATCACTACTCTGTAAAAGACAAAAAATAACATTGAGCATTTGTTTAGTCCTTGTGGGACTCTTTAGAATGGAAGATTGTCATTGATGTAATTCCTTTCATATATTATTTTTAAATATCGAGAGGGATTCGTGTTTATTTCTCTCATCTCATAGCTACTTGCAGCGAATCTAAGGAAACATTAAGGCAGCTAAGCTACTCTGGGGCCAAACATTCTTCAAGTTGTCGGGATAAACACGTAGATTTTCAGGTTTCTTTATTTTTAACATACCGTCGGATAGTACTATTTTCATTCAAAACAAATTTAAACTTTGTGCAGATTGCCAAATAAAAATTTTACTATTGTTTTTCACACACAATTTATTTATTTCTCTAACTATATATTCAAATAAATCAAATACAGGGGAGTTCCTTCTTATATTGAGATTAAGCTTAGCTTCAATTCAAAAAAGTGGTTGAAACCTTCTCAAGTCGAAAGATAAGTTACGAATATCAATTCTTATCATAAAATGATTGGACAAAATATTTGAATTGAGTATTTTGTTCCCATAACTGTTAACCAAAATTTCCTTCCATTGCATAAATGATCTGAGAGCTCCGATAAGCAAATTATTTATATTTCTATAAATTGTATGAAGAGAAAGTCTTATTAAATGTTCATCATTTGTTGTTACCCTTGCTTAAGAAATCGAAAGTAATCATATCTGAAATATAATTAGCTTGACTTTCATGAGAAAAAATACAAGTGACTTTACTTAAATCTCCTCGAAACGACTGTGATGCAAAGAACTCTATTTATGTTAATTATCTGTTACTATGTGTTAAGGACTAATTCATGAATAGACTGTATTAATTACACCTTAAAATGTACAGATAAAAAATTCAGTGCGCTCTTTGTTATCTGTGGGAATCAGTTCTTGATTTCATAAGAGACAGATTCTGTTTGAATGTCTTTGACATTTGCATCTGTATGAGAATGAAAACTTAATGGAACTCATCTAGAAACTCTTTCTCCAAAGAAACAACGAATTGGTGGATTCCTTTTGAAAAATGAACAGTTGAATACATGTGATATATTCTTAAATAAAAGTTTCGGTACAGCGACAGATTTTTTTTTTACATATCTTCGACTGTTCAAATAAAGTAGAAATTACATTATGTATTAATCGCCAAATTTCTTTCTGGATACTTTCTCAGAAACACTGATTCTTCTAAATGAGACTAAAGCAAAAAATTTAAGTACAAAAACGAGAATATAATACCCAGTGACATCCTTTTAATACAATATACAGCTGCCCGATTATTATAATAAACTGCAATTTACATTTGCAGTGCTAGGAAACGTACCAATTTTTTTGGTTCCTTATCCATACTATTAGACTAGGTGGTTCCGTGTCCGTATTTACGTACTATTTTTTTAGTTTATGTTCTCGCACCAAGTATATCTGTACTTCCGCAGCGTACAAAACTATTTAATAGAAATCAATTATGTTCAAGTAATAAATATTTAAAAAGACCTCATATAACAAGTATAATCGTAAATAATACAATTTTACTTCTTGCATTATCTTCTCATAAATTGATTATAGTAAATAAATTTACTTAATATTAATAATTATCATTGCAAAGGTATTTGACGATAGGGATTTCATTGAACAGGTGAATGGTTGTCACCATGAAAAGATTCCAGTCTTTGATGAAGGGGCCAAACATATTCTCAAAAACCTTGGAGCGACGACTGTGCTGCTCCAAAAGGTGAGCCACTAACTTCCTAGACCATAAATATGTCCAACTTGAGACAAACCAACTGGTCCTTAAGATGGTACAGGTGGGAAGAAAATATCTTATATAGGCTTTCTTTTAGGCCTGAAGCTTTTCCAGGGAGAAAGCAATAGGAGCCATCGCCTTGACATTCTCCGACAAGATGATATTGTCCTCCTATTAAATTAACAGGAGAAGAAGTGCTGCTAGTAATGGAATATTTGATTAAATTTTATCGACTTATCTGGGTCCCTTATGAAGGTCATGATAACTTTGTAAGACTCTTAGCTGGATTTCTAACTTGTAATTGCTGGAGTCACCCATTTTCTATTCAGGGCCGTCATTATGTCCCAATCCCGTGAATTTAGGCTGCTGGCTTTTTGAATACCGACCAAGGGACTACAGACTAGTTAGCCACATCCTCAATGTCCTGGATGTAAGCAGGCTTACCGTGTGAGTCTAGGAGTCCCTGTATTTGTGAAGAGTAGATGTGTCCTCCTACACCAGAGTTAGAAGACAGAGATTGTGGTGGTGATGATTAGCTCTGGATCATCCTCCTCTACACACTCCTACTTCGTACCTCCTTTTTTGATTATATACTGGTACGGAGGTAAGCTTTAGATAAAGTATTGCTCAACTGTTATTCCTATATCTACTTTTACATTAATACTTCAAAAAAAAAAAAAAATCCGACTCTTGTGTCTGCACTATAGACCAGATCATGTCTCATCTCCTCTTACTTGACCTTATCAATAAACTTTGTCATCAGATGTAAATAGTTATTCCTGTGTCATTCGACGGATAAAGATTATTCCTTAAAGTTTACTGGTTGGATTCTTAACTATTCCTTTGACCAGTATATGGAAGACACATTAATCAAATCCTCTTGTAACTTAAGCAGATGAAATATAAGTAGCGAATCATTTGTGTCAATTACAACTTCATCTCCTTTCTGAAGAGTAATCAAAGGTTTGGCTGCGTGTCTTCGATCGAAATTAATCTTTTGTGCCGCCTTTTTATTTCCCTCCAACTGATGAAGAGCTTGGCTAGGTAATACTATTGGACATAACTGGAATATAGCTACAGGAAATTTTGTGTTTAACCTTCTTTCCATCATTAACTCAGCTGGAGAATATCCATTGGAGAGAAGAGTATCTCTATAATTTAATGGAACTAAATATGGAGCATTGCTGCCTGATAACAGTCTTTTAACAGTTTGGACTTCTCTCTCTGCTTCTCCATTTCCTGATTAATGTCCAGGACTGCTTGTAAGATGACGGAAACCATATTCATTGGTAAATAGTTAGAACTCTTTTGATGTATAATAACTAGCATTATCAGACCTCAATTGATCTGGGATTCCGAATCTAGAAAATACCCGTTTCATCCTATCAATGACTTCCTTCGATGTTGTCGTTTGTAAACTAGCCACCTCAATCCATCTTGAATAATAGTCCACAAGAACAATGTACTGTTTCCCATTTACTTCATAAACATCCGTATCGTGTTAGCTTCATCCTCATTCTTTGAATCCTTAGTGGAAGTTGATCAAAATTCTTCTTCGACAATACCGGAATCAACGGTTTATGATCCGTTTCTAATAAAATGTTTTTACCAAGAATGTAATCTGAAAATCTTTCACACGCAAAAGATGACGCTAGAGCTTCTTTTTCGATTTGAGCATATCTTCGCTCGGCTTCTGAGAGAATTTGGAAGCGTACACCACTGGTGCCATCTATCATCGTGCTTTTGCATGAGGACTCCTCCCAATCCACAAGAAGAAGCATCCGCTGAGACTTTCGTTTCTAACGACGAGTCGTATATTTTCAATACCGGCTTACTAGTGAGATTCTTCTATATAACCTCAAATGCCTTTTCCTGCTCCGGACCCAATACCATCCACTAGTAGGTTTCAGAAGTTCACGTATGGGTTGTGTCCTGGTTGCTAAGTCTGACAAGAATTTCATGAGCTGATTGACAGTTCCCATCAACCATCTAATCTCAGTAACATTTTCTGGAGCTCTCATCTTAATGATCGCCTCAACTTTCTCTTTTGATCTTTCCACACAATTTGCTCCAACAATTTGAGCCAAGAAATTTATTTGGCTTTGAGTGAATCGACACTTTTCCTTATTTAAAGTAACTCCAGCATCTTTCAACTTCCTTAAGGTTTAAACAAGTCGTTCATCGTGCTCCTCATTTCTCTTCCCAAACACAACAATGTCATCCATAAGACAAACTGCTCCTTGTGGACTTCCCAAAATTCTATAGATTTCACTCTGAAACTTCTCAGGGCCTGAATTAATTCCTAAGGGTATCCTTTTGTACTGAAACCTCCCAAACTGCGTTATAAAAGTAGGAAGCTTTCTGGTTTCTTTCTCCAAATACACCTGATGAAATCCTGCGTTGACATCCAATTTAGAAAAAAAATTGGCTTTACCCATTAAAGAAATAGTATAATCCACTGTAGGAAGCATAACTCGTTCCTTTTCACTGCTAAATTCAATTTGGTTAGATCTGCACAAATTCTAACTCTGTCCTTTCCTTTCGGAACTACTACCATCAGAGAACACCAGTCCGATGGCTCCACACACGCCTCAATGACATCTAATTTTATGAGTTTTTCCAATTCTTGTTTACCAGAGGTAGAAGTGGAATTGATAACCTCCTTGGAGTAATGACACTGTAAGGCTCCACATTCGATTCCAACCTCCCAAGTCTATGAAAATAGATTTGAATTCCGGAGAACTAATCCGATCCGTTGTTACTTGCTGGATAAACTTGACCACTCCTAAGACACTACTGGCCTCTCTTGCAAGTAAAAGAGAACCAGAAGAAAAAACATATATTTCTTCCTGAGTCTTCCTGTCTTTTTTTTTAAATCTCTCCTATGAAGACACCAATCACAGGTAACTTCTTATGATCCGGTCCATCCAGTAACTTTGTAGGGTTTCTTAATATATATTTATTGAAATTAAGATCATAAACTCTTTTGGGTACGACCGTTACATCGGCCCCAGTATTTATATTGAAATAAAGGCGTTTGCCTCCCACAAACACTTCAGTCCTCCAAGCGCTATTACTATTCTTGTTTGATATTGCTTTATCTTCAACCCTTCCTATGAAATAGTCCGGTGAACCAGGTAATTCCTCCACAACCTCTTGAATCATCCTTTGCTGATTTCTGCACACTTTACCCCAGTTTCCAGTTCCCTTACATTTGTTGCATTTACTGCCATTTGCTGGACATTTGTCTCTCTGGTGTACCTCTTTTCCACACCACTGGCAAAATGTTCTCATTGGTCCTTGAGGTTTGAATTTCTGGTGCTTCACTTTATTCTAATGTCTTTTGTCCCTCTTAAATCTTCGGGTTCCAATTACCTGAACCTAAGCCTTCGACTCATTTTTAATCTCAAGAGCCCATCTCCCTGAACATTTTTATCTTTGATAAACTCGTCCCTCATATCTACTTAAGAACATGTATTCACGAGGGTATTAATCTTAGAATGAAAATTATCGAAATTTTCTCCCTCCTCCTGTAGGCATCGATTGAATTTATATCTCTCATACGTTACATTCGTCTTTGGAGTGCAGAATTTTTGAAATTTTAATAGAATAGTCTCCGGGAGTGTTCTTGTCCTCCTCTGGGACATATCTTGCATCTCCTTCCGTTCCTGCCGCGGGTGCCCACGCAAATCCATTATAAATCTTAAGAGCCTCCTCATTTACTAGGTTTAAGAGGATAGCACTTCTTCTTTCTTTGGATCCCTTGTTCAATCCTGTGGCAGCCTCATAAATCATGTATTACTGGCGAATTATCTTGAAATTCTCAAAAATGAAATGAAAAATGAAAAAGGTATAAATTTCGTATAAAAGTAGCTTGAATTTCTTGCAGTTTACCGATATACTTCATCCATAATAGTGGTTACAATTCTTTCTATATGGTTGAGATTCTTCATTCTAAATATTTTATGGTTGGAGGACTATGTCCTGTATCGATTGTAAAGTAGCTCGAAAGCCTTGTTAACCACTGAATAGATGGCAATTTCAGTATTCCTTCGCTCAAAATAAGTTTATATAAAGATGTTGTTGCCCTTTTCAAAATAAGTCCCATTGCTGAAAATTAAAAGCGTTATTTTAAATTAATGCATTAAATTAACAACAATATTTACCAAGCGTGCTTTGAGAGTATTTCTTAGGTCCTTTTTTAGATTTACAAAATTCCAGTTGCACAATCAAAAAAAATAAAGATGGTTTTAAGCTTCTATCGATATTTTCCACAATACTGTACAGTAAGTCAATAGAATTCTCAATAACGAAGTCCGTTTTTGACATAAATGTTTCGAACATACTGACAAAAACATAGAACAAAAGTTAAAGACATTCCATAAATATTAAATTTAACTCTGAAATGGATTGGATTTGCTCTGCTTCAAACAAATCAGATATGCAATTTTCTAGCTCATTAACTTAAGTTTCATATCGTGCCATGCAACTCGTCCTGTTTGACCGCTCTTTGAAAACATGCCTGGAATAGTGCTTTGATAAACCTTTGGAGGTGAAAAAAAATGAAATGATAGAAGGTGAAATGGTTGAGTTAACAATAGAAAAATAGGACTATGGAGTTGTATAAGGAAGCTTATATCCTCTTTTTTTATGTTTTTGTCCCCTCGATTGAATATTTGAAGAAACACAAAAATTTCTCTAGCGTCCTATGTATATGGACATTGGAGTAATTCCCTAGATATAGTCTAATATATATATATTCTAAATTCAGACTTTGAAAATTGGCTGGGATCCCCTAGGTGTACTGAGAAATAACTCCAGAGTTGGAAGGATTGAAATGAATAGAACAAACCCTATCATGTTGACTTGGCTTTCAATTCGATCTTGGAATTGCTTGAGTCCATTCATGACGAAGATCTTCCTTCTTCGGCAATACATAAAGAATAACCCCTGGTTTCTGTTCTTTATTCTTATATCCTGTTCTACATCCAGGGACACAACTTATTTTATGTATTGAAATACACCAGCGGAACTTAAGAGGACAAGAGACTGGATATTATTTCCACGAAATAATTATTGAAAAGAACGGAATTCAATATACCACTCATTAATTATGTACACTTATCTTTTCTGTAAAAACTAGTTGAAGTCCATGGAATATAGTAGCCATTGTATTATCTTAATTAAATTATATCGGAATCTATTAGAATAATATTTTTCATTTTAATTGTAAGACCTCTACATCTAAAATACTCAATCCTGTAGCAATGCAACTCTCTCTTTCAAATCTTAATACTGTAACTAGCAAATGGTTACCCTATGTTGCTCAAACCAAAGAAAGGGAGGAGCATCACATTAATAATGGGCAATGTTAATTCTTCTTAGACAGGGAGTGCTCTAGAGATAGCGTTTGCACTTTTTTTGATATTTTACAAGATGTTATACAACAAAAATTATTCCAGTTAATTCAATTATGTGAGATTGAATAAAAGTAGATATTATTATGAATATTCATATAATTTTATTTCAATGAAGTATCCATTGAACAACAGGCATCTTATATTAAAAATCCTTTTTCAAATGATGGGGCAAAATATTCATCAGATTTGACCTACTGTATATATTAAAAAAATTCTATAATAATTTGTTACGCTCTCGAAATTAAGCTTTCCCATCCTTTGAAAATGACAGAATAACTGATACTACAAAAATGGACAACATTGCATTTATGTATAAAAAGGAAATAGGCAAGGGTATCAAATATGCACATAAATTAACTAATAAAATAAATAATTCACATCCTATTAAAAACAACAAAAGTTAACTTATATCTAAAAAAGTTCAATCAATCAACAATACAGGCTTTAAATCATTACGGTGAAAATAACCATGATTACAAATAATAAAAAATGTATATAATCACGAGATAATCTTGTGAAATGACGGACCTCACTTGGAAGCTAATATCCTTATTATTTTTCTTCATATGCTTTATATCATAGCCGATAAATTTCAATTTAAAAATGGTCAATTTTTTTTCAATTAAGTTTTTTAATATTTATACATAAGGAGCTGGTCAGGTTGCGTGAACATAGATTACAATAATATCCCAGGGGGAAAATTTGAATCGTTTATTATGATTTTTACTAAATAATGAAGATGTAAGGATATTAAAACAAGTTAACAGATGCTTTATATTCTAAATAATAGATGCATTATACTCAAAAGCGAATCCTTTTCCACCCGGAATATTATTGTAATCTATATTAACACAACTTATAATCAGACTTGTTGTTTGCCATAATACGGACATTCCTTTAGTTAGATAAAAAACAGCTTGTGATAAACTATTCTCAAACTTTAAACCAATATACTTTATAAGATATCTATCCACTTCCTAGTATTGATGAACTGTTAAATGAGTTTGTTAGACATTCTGCGTTTAGTACAATTGATCTGAAAAACACCTGTCATAAGATAGCCATGGGGAAAAAATGAATAATATTTTCACAGATTTTGAAGCTAGTGGCAAGTTTGATCAATTCACAAGTTTTCCTTTCGGTTTTACAAATGGAGTGTCTGGTTTCCAAAAGGTTTTATATTTTTTCATATCTACTGAAAAATTGGAATGCATATTTGCATATATAGATGATATTACTGTATGTGGGAATTGTAGAGAAGAACATGAAAAGACTGAATCAAAGTAAAACAAATCGATAAAAAGTATAATCTGATAATTAATCAAAGAAAAGTAAAACAAATCGATAAAAAGTATAATCTGATAATTAATCAAAGAAAAGTAAAACAAATCGATAAAAAGTATAATCTGATAATTAGTCAAAGAAAAGTAAAAATAATCGATCGAAAAGAACTCTGCTGGGATGCTTAATAGAAAAGCATTATATTTTCCTGGATCCCAATAGAATACACGTGTTATTTAGTACTCTTGTCTCAGAAAATATGTTTACATTACAACAAGTAATAGGAAGCTTCACTCACTATTCCAAATGGGTACATAATTTATATTAAAAGCTACTACCATTCACAAATACTAGTCGCTTTCCGGTGGAAAAATAAATCTATGAATCCTTTAATGAAAAAAAAAATTATTTGTAAATTCAATTCATGCTGCAGTAGACCCAGAAAAGTTAATGATAACTGAGACAGATGCTTCAGAATTAGCAGTTGAAGCGGCTCTAAATCAAAAAGTAAAACCTGTAACCTTGTATTCACAAACTCTAAATAGGATGATATAAAATATTCATCTATAGAAAAATAAGCCTATGCTATAGTAGAGACTATGCGTAAGTGGAGTCATTTCCTGATGGGAAAATACTTTATAGTTATCACTAATCAAGAAGCCGCCCCTTTTATGTTGAGGGTTAAACACTCAAGTAGAATCAAATATTGAAAAATTATTTGATGGAGACTAGATCTTCCATGTTTGTCATGTTTGTATTATCTATAGATTAGTCAAGAAAAATCCTAGCTCAGACTTATTTTTACGAATGTGTACTTCAACTCAAAGAATTGATGACCTAAAAATCTCACACGAAAGCTTAGCTCATCCTGGAATCAGTAGATTAGCTCACTTTGTCCTGTGTTGAAATTTGTCATATTCCCTAGAACAGGGATTCTCAATCTTTTTTCTTTGAAGTACCCCTTGTAAAATATTTTTTCAACCAAGTAGTCCCTAACCAGCACAAAATATATTTAGTAAAAAAAATGTAAAACAATGTGTTAATACTCTCTATTTTATCAAACTTTGTAACTGAATATAAATAGCACTTTTTAGTGAGAAACATCGTTTGAACTTCACTTAGGATCTTGTTCAATATTGGTGGTAGGGAGTGTAATATATATGTATCTATATAAACTGTTATTGTTATTGTGAGTGACTTCTTATGAGTTGATAAAATAGATAGATGTGTAATATGTGCGTACCTTCGTAGAAGTTTCTCGTATTGATTCCGTGATTATTCTAAGAATATATTCCAGATAGGATCGGATAACACATGGTACAGTTGGCAGTCCTAATCGAACTCCAAATATTTTAATAAAAAGAAGAATAAGTCCAAGCAACGTGAGACCATAGGTACGGAAGAACTCCTAGGGTAAGATAGACTCGTCTCCTTATTCCAAAGAAGATTAAAATAGATCAATCATATTTATTGATTGGTCTTCAAAGATCTAGAGGTGCACAAATAAGACCGTTTGAAGCACAAATAAAGGACATCGAAAAGCTGATGGAGGAGGAAGTCCCGAATACTATTAAAATTAAAAGGAATTTGGAAATAATAAGGAAAGCTTCCAAGAAATTTAAGGAGGAAAGTTTCTGCATATTCTTGGTGTTGTACAACTTATCATGAAACTTGGAAGTCGCAGCTATAGGGAGACTGTGTATGTTGTATAGAATATTCCAGAGAACGAAATTTTCATCTCTCCGAATGCATGTATCCATCTTGACGTTCTCCATCCTGATTTCCCACAACAACTAAAAAAAGAGTGGACTGATCAACAATTAGGCATCAAGAGTGTAGGTACAATAATGCATAGTAAAATTAAGGGTGTGGAAAATCAGTTACTAGAGGGTTTTTCAAGTGTATTCTCATTTGAACATAAATTAAAAGAAATAAATTTACTATCAATGATAATAAAACTATTGGAAAATACGAAGCCATTTGCACTGCATAATGCAAGACAAAAATATGCTGTATGATATGGTTGAAAAGGATGTGATTGTGAAAGTAGAAGATGAAATAACAGAGTGGTGCCACCCCATAGTTATTGCACTTAAAATGAATGGTAAAGTGGGATTAACAGTTGACTTAACCAAAGGTTAAACTCACAGGTTAAGAGATTAGTTCATCCAATTAAAATTCCAAAGGAAGCCGTTTCAGAAATCAATCCGAAGTCCCAGTTTTCCACAAAATTTGACGAAGTGCATGGTTATTGGCATATGCCTCTAGAAGAGAAAGGCCAGCAATTAACAACTTTTATTACTACATACGGAAGATCTTACTTGAAGAGCTCCTATGGGATTTATTTCTACCGAAGAAGCGTATAATATTCGGTGTGATATAGCATTAGAAGGCGTCCCAAATGTTCATAAAGTCGTCAACGAGGATATCTTTGTTTTACGACGAAGATCTTGATAATCGTATTAAGACAATAAAGAAGAGTTCTAAACAGATGTAAGGAATTTGGAATCACAATAAGTCTAGATAAATTTCAATTCGGGAAAAAAGAAATTGATTTTGTCGGTTACAAAAGCAATAATAATGGAATTGCTGTCAACGAAGATCAATTGAATGCTATTTGCAAATTTCCCACCCTTACTTTGTATGTGTGGATGCATTATCAGGATACGCTGTAATTGAAGAATATAAAAAAGACCAACAAACGGAGTCGTTTGGCAAAGGCACAATCTTGAATTTTTCTGGGGCGTTTTTGTAGAGCATTGTCTCAGATAGCAGAGTTAGAAGGTCCTATAGTAAACGGTTTCTTCGCTTTAGCAATTAGCAAAAACATGGCATCAGAGGCTTGGCTGAAATTGGGGAAGCATTCCCAATTGTGTCATGAGATTAACAGAATTCTGACAGCTTTTTGTTGATAAACTCTGGTTCCCTACCAACATGAGATAGATGTTCCATTATTTATTAATAACGTTTATAATAAACTAGGAATTTTCAAAAGGGACGCTCACATTTTACGTTAATGGGTTTCGAAAACAACGTCTTATTTGTAATTGTTTCTTTGACAGCTGTGCTCAAAAATAATTTTAGTTTCATCATAGAGCAGTAAACACTCGAGCAACGCTTGCAAATTATTAAAATTTATGACACAAGTGGTTAGTCTTTGATCCAAACTTTAAGAGCATTAACACCAATTTATGGTCCACATAATCGACCTGCAAAATCAATAATTCAACGTTTGGTGAAAAAATTTGAGTCCAAATACACGATACATAATGTTCCTCTCCAAGTGAGACAAAGAAATGCACAAAGTGTGAAAAATATTGCTGCTGCAAGTGCATCAATTCAAGATGACCCAAATTTGTCTCTTACGCGCAGTTCTCAATCGTTGAACATCTCTGTGACAATGTTGTGGCGAATTTTGAGAAAATATAATGGCCTACACCTGTATAACATGAAGTTGACACAAGAATTGAAGCCGCTTGACCACTTCAAACCTCGGGAATTCGTAAAATGGGCTGAATGAAAATTCGAAAATGATCCTGATTTTCAACGTAAAATCATTTTCAGTGATGAGGCACATTTTTGCTCAATGGCTTTGTTAACAAGCAAAATTTGCGCTATTGGGCCAGAAAAAACCCACCCACACGTGATTCATGAGGCGCCATTACATCCCCAAAAAAATACTGTTTGGTGTGGATTGCATGCTGGCGGTATCATTGGGCTGTACTTTTCGTACTTTTCAATCGCCACGTTACTGTGAATGGAAATCGTTACCACGCCGTGATAACAAGTTTTTTTTTTTTTTTTTTGCCTGAATTGGAAGATATGGACGTGGACGATATGTGGTTTCAACAAGACGGTGCCGCTTCACACACAGCAAATGTTACAATCGATTTATTGAAGAGTAAGTTTGGTGAGCTTCTAATCTCCAGAAATGGATCAGTCAATTGGCCACCTCGCTTGTGCAATTTAACACCTTTAGACTATTTTCTTTGGGGTCACGTGAAAGCCCTGGTCTACACCAATAATCTGTCGACGTTAGAAGAGTTCAGAACAAATACTCAAAGCGAAATTGCTGCAGTTTCAGCCAATTTATGCGGAAAAGTAGTGGAAAATTGGGTTCAACGATTGGACTTTGTAAAACGTGCATGTGGTTGTCATTCAACCAACATCGAATTTTATTCATAAATTAACTTGAATTTATTTTAACGGCAAAAAAAAAATCGTCGATATCTCAAACCGTTTTCGTTCTATTTTTAAAAAAATGGGAGCGCTGTTAATGAAAACCCCTCTTCATTACCTATGTAAACTCAAGTGTAGTAAACATCGTGGACCATTTGCTATTAATAGGGTAAAGGTCATACATACATTTTTATATTAATTACTTAGTTGTATTGTTTTTGTTATTATTAAATCAATATTAATTACAAATAAAGGTGAATAAAGCTAAAAGTCGGTTAGAACTTAATGTTTTCTTGCTTTCATCACACATATTTTTAAACTAATATATAAAATGATATTTTCTCATAAAAAACAAGTTAATATTTTAGTATAAAATAGATAACATATAATAAGGCCTTTAAGCCATTAATAAACTATGATAGTCTTTAAAAAGCGATACAAAGGAAGAAATAATTGACCATGAGAAAAAGTTATGAAACAATCTTTGAAAAACAGTATTACAATATGTAGTTAAAATTCAACTTGAAAATGATAAAAATAAAAACTACATACTACTGTTTGTTTCTTAAGCTGATTTGTAATACATGTAAAAGTTTTTAATTGTGTGAGTGATGATGAATGGAAATATTTAACTCCACGGAATTTATAATCACACAAATAATATTGACATTTGGGAGTTCATATGGAAGTATTTCTGGCCACTGAATCAATTCATATTGCTTTCAATTAATAATTTCCTATTATATCCTCTTCTGTTAATTTCTTCGCTATCAGTGCTTTGCAACTACAGATGACAGCACTAGTAACATAGTGTTCATCTTTTAAATATTGCATGAGAGTGAGAGGAACAAGTAGCAAATATTTTTCGTTGTTATCTGAAATGTGCTTTGAATTTCCAACCCTCATAATTACCTATTAAAGAATACATAAACAACTTTGAAAAATAAAAAAATCCTGTTTGGGTTGCATCTACTAAAAGTATCGAATTCATTCTAAGCTATATTTTATACAACTCTATCTATTTTCATAACTGTATCCTTTTTGACAATTTCCTATTTTATTTTAAAAATCATTACTTGATTTTCGATCCACAAAATTTGAATGATGATAAAACGAGAAAAAACATATTTGCAAGTATATTTCTTCATAAATTTGACGAAATTTGAATGCCCATGACGGAAAGTGGGATATTACATGCAAAAAAAACATTTACAATTGTCTATATCCCTATTTCTCCTGTTACATCGGGATATTGCATGTCTAGAGATCGTTTTTTTTTGTTTTGCATATTATTTGCATATCTGCCACTTCTTTCCTAACCCTTTTATCCCAAACGAAACTATTATAATATGTCTATGAAGGGATGCATGCAGAGGGTGGGGAGGGGGGGGGGAGCTAAGGAGCTATAGTCTTCGCCAAAAAAATAGGAAGACTCTAGGCAAAAATTATAAGTTCCATTAGAAAATAATAAGATAGGAGGAGAAAATTATGTTTATACGACGGTAGCTAGTCATTTCAACACTATATTATTTTGAGCCTGCACCCTTAAAATAAAAAAAATAAATTAAATAAATTATCACATTGAATATTGATATGAATAAAATTGTCGTCTTGCGCTATGAACATCTTTTGACTCGCATTATTGTTAGGAATATGATAACATAAAAGTTGACAAAAAATTTATAGATTTGTCATATGTTGAGAGAACAACTGCTGAGCAAGTGCAGGATAAGATATATCAGATACTCGATGTACTGGGAGTGAAAAATGATATTAGGGGCCAGGCATATGATACTACTAATAACATGGCATCTAACATCAATGGTCTTCAACGAAATAACAAGATAGATGTTCCAAGAACACTATACTCGAAATTTAATGGTCAAAAAATTAATTTGATTATTGAAAATGGCAGCAAGGTGAAGCAAATTATAACAAAACAGCCTTTTTTTTAAATTATTATCTTAAGGACTATAGATATTTACAAAAGTAACTGGCATGCTGTCTGAAAATAAGAATATTGTGAAGAAATTGATTGGACTCTGTCGGACAGGATGGTGCCACAGATTTGATGAGATTGAAAAATTTATCTGGCTTTTCAAAAATCAATAATGTATTGGATGACCTTAGAAAGATGAGAAGTGAAATATGAAATATTTGATTCGTGGTATTAGGACATTCTTCAGTTCTGTGATAGAGTTGGAGGAGACAAATATGTACCAAAAAGGAATGTATGACCAACACTCCTGCTTCAATTACAAAAGAATACGTCAAAAGGACAATTTTATTCTATTTTTCGATAATGTCATTTCAGAAATGAATAGAAAGTTGTCCAATCCATCAAATTATGTCAAATTGAGTTTTTTGAAATTTTACCCAACTTATCACCAAAAGAAACTACAAATCTTATACAAAAGTTGGGTACCTAGAAAGAAGACTTGCTGAGATTCGAAAGTTTGGAAGTGGGCATAAGTTATGGAAAAGGTACAGTAGGAAAGTTCAATCGATAAGCCTCTTATCTGCCCCAAACATGTCTGATTGGGATACATTTCTGAATATTTGCTCTTGTAATATTGCCTGCATCCTACAAGTTACAACCTTTGATACAGAAAGGAGCTCTTCTGGTCTTATGAGGATCATTACTGCAATGAAATCGACAATGAAGGACTCCACACAGACAGCACTTTCCCTGATGAACTTTAATAAAAGTATTAAGATAGTAAAAGAAGAAGTTGTGAATATATTTTGCAGCCTAAATGACTTTTTTCTAGCCTTTTTGGAAATTTTAACAAATTTGTATGAAAAAGTATGTAAAATACCGTTGTTTTTCTGTTCTTCTTTCCTTCCAAATAGGAGGTTGAGTCTTTGAGTTTAATTGATTTATTAAGTATTGTTGAAGTGTAGACCCTGCAGGCCCACAAAAAATTCATTTTTTTTTGTTCTCAAGATTAGGCTCGATTTATAATTTCTTTTTTTATCCTTGCTAAAAAAAAACAAGCAAAAAAAATAACAAGTATCCCTGCTATATTGTTCTAGATCGGGAATGTTCAACTCATGGCCTGCGGGCTGCAATGCGGCCCACTAATCATTCTTTCTTCAAGTAGTATTTTTTTAGCAAAAGAAGTGGAACACGCATAATACATACTAACATTGAAAATTATTTCCCAAATAAAGGAATTTTTAAAAAAATTTGACTTGTGGAAAAAAATTTAATGCGAAAACATAAAATTTCATTTTTGTAAGGATTTGTTTGCGGTAAACGGCCTAGAACAAAGTTGTCACAATGGACTTTGGCAGTTTGGCCTTGTAAAAATATACTTGATTTAAATTATAAATCAATATGTATTTAATAGTTATGCTTTATGAAGCCATTTCTCATAAAATTTAACTTAAGAAAGCTATGCAGCCACTTAAAATTTTTCAATTGTTAATACAGCCCAATATGTTAAAAGGTTGGATATCCCTGTTCTAAACTGTTTACAATGTTTGACTTATTATTCAACAATTAATTTACATGATTTGAATATAATTAAATGCACAAAATAAATAAAGCTATTTCCAATACATTAAATGTCTTGATAGAAGAAATATAAATTTAAATTTCTTCGTCATTTGGTAAGTTATGTTTCTCATAATTTTGTAGGTTTATCATTAATAATATTAATTTACAATACATTATTTTAAGTTATAATCAATTTGATAATACTTTTCCACAATTTTTTTTTTTAATAATCCAATATAATAGATGGTAGAAGTATATTACACGGTATACATCAAAAATTTATTGTGTCAATGTACCATAATGCCAAAAATAATTCATTATTTTAAATCTTATTCATAGAAAGAAATTGGACTGGAACCCGATCAGGTCGAAGGTATGTTTGAATTGTTGATAACTTCTTAAATTAACATAAATTCATTTATTTTGTACAGTTCTTATGAAGTGTTTCAATGGATTTTGCCAGGAGGGAGTTGTGCAAGCGGAAACAGTAGGCGAAATTCTACAAATGATGGGACTTCGCGTTAAACAACAAGCATTACAGGCTATAATTGAGGAAGTTGATGAGGATGGTAAATTTTGATACATTATGTTGAATAAATATATATAAATACTTCCTATTAGGTAATAAAGTTCTAAGTTTATGTGACATGTATTAATTTCTAGAAAGTACTGTTTTAGTTTTACTACACATTAACGATCTAGCATTGAATTGAATTTAGGGTTAACATATCCATGAAATGTTGGCATGTTTTCATGGTTACATTGTTTTCTTCTTCTGCTTATCCTTTGAATATTTAAGAATAGTTTAAGTGAATTAATCATAGAGAACAAATATATAGAGGCGATAACACTGGAAATTTTTGGAAATAAATTTCAACTGGTCACAAAAATGGGCCTAGGAGAACGTCAGCTGTTGATTCTTATACTATTTAGTTAGTATTTATTATTTACCATTTCCATTTTTATAGCAGCTGAACTTTCTTTTATCGAGCAGGATGTTCAAAAAGACGTCTGCCACGCTATGTCAAACTGCCATCAAAAATATATTGTTGCCTTTATATATTTCTTTCTCTATGGAATTCATTTAGAGTCGTGACTACAAGAAAAAAGGGTTACTCGGTTACTTCTTCAAATAATAAACATTATTATTCAAAGAGCCTCTTTATTTTTAATAGGAAAATGGTATTGATTTGAAGATTATTATATACAAAGTTTTTGGAAATAAGGTGTCCATTCCCAAACAAGTTGTTTACTTGTACATATATCATAGATGGGGAAACTTATTTTTTTCAAAAGTAACAGTCAAACCGCATGTGACCTTATCAAGGGAATAAAATCAAATCTGTATAAGATCAACTTTGTGTCAGAAGCCATTTTGTTAATCCACTAGCAATTTTTCATATGAGTAGCAATAATATAAATTCTTCTAATAAGATCAACTTTTACTATTATAAGAGATAACATTCAGAAATATATCAATAAAAAAATATTTGTGGCCTAATTTTCCTTTGCTATGTGTACTAATATCGATTGATGTTGGGGCATTTTGTTATTTTTGTCTCAAAACTGCTTGTTTATCAGAGTGGGATGAACAAAAATGAATTTTGATTTCAATTTTTGAAAATCAGACAAGCTTGATACAATAATTATATTTAAATAAAAGTGAAGTAAATATGTTTTTATATAGGATCGGGAGAACTAGAATTTGAAGAATTTTGCATATTAGCTGCCAGATTTCTAATTGAAGAAGACGAAGAACAAATGAGAAAAGAACTTAAAGAAGCATTCAGATTTTACGATAAAGAAGGTATTATCCACTCACTAACCAATATTAAACTAATAACCAATTATTATTAAGACATTGCATTGGGTACCAGGTAATTTTATCGTCCTCCTTTTATCACGGTCATCTCATCCCTTCTAATTTCTTTCACTGTATATTTCATCTCCAAATTAAAAATTCATAAAGTTGCCATGCTATGCTCAAGTGGAGATGTCCTTGCTTTTCTACATATTACGGTATGAATATTCACGACTAGCTTTTTGAAATAATAAAAGACCCTATATTTATTATTTCACACGGCGTTACCTCACTAACACAAAAATACCCTATGTATTTTTTTTTGTCAGCTGTTGATTGCCTCATCTTGCTTGATACGTTATGGTTATTTCATAACGTATTCGTTTTGACAAATAAATAAAGTAATAAGTTATTCTATACTTATGCTACGTTTCTAAAAGGATATGAATCCGATTTTTTTGTTGATCCCTTGTCATGTAGATAGTATATATGTTGCCCATTTTATTATTTCTATTAAGAATTTTTGGCTATCATACACAAATACAAATGTATGACTACTCTTTTAATCAAATATTACTCCGTAAAATTTTAATACCGTATCGAATAAAATACTCTGTAGATTTTAATGATACATAATTCATTTTAAAAATAATGAAGAAATGATATGACAGTGATAGTCTAGGAATACATAAGATATAAATGACAGTTGGTATGATTGACTTATTAGCAAACTAACAGATGATTTCGGGCCTTTTTTCTGTTTCTTTTTAGAGGAAAGCTTATGTAATGCAATAAAAATAACGAGTTGTTCAATCAATTATTTTCCTTTTATTTGTTTTTAAGAGTTGACTCTTGTATGAATTAAAGCAGCTGACTCTACGTATTATGAACTCAAAAAGGGTATTAAATTAATTTTTATTTTACATTAAATTATATAAATCATGGACTTCAATTCAAAACATATTGTATTTAATATCCATACTAAATAAATATTTATTTTATTAATATTATTTGTTTGTTTTCAACTTTCTGTCTGCTTAAAAAAAATAATGGACAGGCTTAAGTTTCCCGTGGAAAATGGAATATCAGTTATTAAAGGTATTTCACATTTTTGGAATGCAACACATAAGTAATTCCTTTTCTGAAGATAAAATTCTTTTCTGAAAATTAAATCCTTTTCTTAAGATTAAATCTTCTTAACTTACTCAACCTTTTGTTAATCAAGGACCACAAATGAATTATGTTATCTGCATTAATTCCATCTTTATCCCACTCTAGGGCCAGAATATTAATTCTGGTATATAAACTGAGGGTATTTATATTGATATCTGGTTTTTTTTGTTCAGCTCCAGGCCAAATATCTTCCTAAACTTGAAAAAGAAATGCAACAGCAGCCCAAGATACCTTGTATAGTTAATGCCTTATTGTTTGCATATAAATCCAGAATATTACAGGAAACCAAGAACTTCACTCCAAATCTACTATATTTTATTACTCTATCCAGCTCTAAACTCTCAATGGCGGCTATAAGCAGAAGAAAAGTAGATGGGCAGCCTTTTCTATAGTTCTTATTCAATAAGATTATATTACTTGTTACCCCATTCAATTGATGAATTACTTTTGAACTAAAGTGCACACACTGGATTTTTTTTTTTTTTTTTTTGAACAAGATCCTTTTAAAAACATGAATAATACAATTATGGAAAATACAATTAAAAGCTTTTTGGAAGTAGTCCCTTATGATCAAAATTTTCCTTACTTTGACAAAATCGATGACTGCTTGCATATTTTGCAAAATATCTGAAATCGTCGTTTACTTTAAAAACGCTCTACACACCATTCCGATCATTTTATTCCATATCAGCTGCATTTCTTATACCAAAGTATCAAATAAAATATTATACATTTCAATAAGAATTATTATTGATCTCCAGTTATTAGAATTAGGGTTGTTAACTTTTTATAGCAATTTTGTGTACAACACCATTGGTTAAGGATTTAGGCATTTTACCAAGCTTCTCTATATATTTTCCTATGTGCAGCAGATAAGTTGCAATTTCATGGAAGTAAAAAAAATTCCAAAAATACGAACTGGATCTAGTGATGTTTTATCTATGATTATTTGATAATATAGGACACTGTTTTTTTTTTTTGGGAGGGGGGAAACTTTAGTCTCAGAAGAAATCCTGAATTATCCCTTCAATGAAAAAAAAAATTACCTTTCAATATTTACAATTTCTTGAAACTTCTGTTAAAAATGATTCAAGATATCAACTGTACTTATGGTAATATCCTCTTCTAGTATGATTTGCTTAACAGTCTCGTTTTTATGCTTTATTGAAGACAACTTGATTTTTACATTTTTTTTTTCGTTTTTCACAATAGTTAGAAGTGTATGTCTGCGTAAATAATGTGCTTTCCCAAAGTGTTCTATCATTTTTTTTTAAAAGATCTCCTTATGATTCCTCAAGTATCCTAAAGTAGTTTGTTGAATAATGCTAGTTTAGATATACATTACTTGTCAAGATTAATGAAGATGGATAAATCTATTTTTAAAAAATCTTTTTATTCTTAGCCTGATTTTTTCGTCGTGATTAACTTTTTTTTTTATGGTAATTTAAAAAAAAAATCAGAATATCTTTGTCTACAATATTTGATAACATTTGAATGATGTATTAGGTCGGTTGAAAAGCTCACAGACTGACACCCTGATAGCGCTTGTAGAATTAAATCATATGATTTTTAGTCAATATCAATCTTCAGACTAGACTTCTACAAATTTGTTAGTTGTCTGAAATTTGGTTCCTGAGATATACCTTTATGAGTGAAGCCATTTTTTTTATTGTTAAAAAATAGGAATTTCGTATGTTAATGAATCATTTATTTTTGGTAACTTTTGAAATCAATACATTGTAGATAAACATTTTACAGGCTCTCCAATAGAAAAAACAACTTTTACAAATGGTTTACTAAATTGAAACGAGACAAAATAAGGGTCCAAAACAATGCAAGTATTTGATGCCCGAAAGAGAAATTTACCGGCGAAAAAATCAAAAAACTGCTTCCCCATCAACTGTATTCTTCAGATTTGGCCACAAGGGACTTTTTTCTGTTTCCAGACCTCGAATGAAAAAAAATCAGATACAGTGAATAGGTAATAGCCGAAAATGAGGCCTTTTTAGAGACTTAATAGAAACCGTATTATAAAAATAGCATCGGGAAGCTGTATGAACGCTATAATCGTATCTCCCTAAAAGGTAAATAAAAGGTTATATATAGAATAAAATCTTAAGCACTTACTCCCATATGAAATTTTTAGCAGTTGGCAGTTTGAAGAGTTTTATATATTTTCTGAAGATGTTTTCATAATTCTTTCATTTTTGAAGAGATAAAATTTAAGTATAAAGTAACCTCAGGTGAGTGAGCTCATGAAAGACCGAGAGTAACATTGAGTATTGGTTGGTTAGTAATTTTTCCAAAGAGGACTTATATAAACTTAGTGGTAGATTCGTAATCAAATATTTAAGGTCCAATTAAGGCTAAATCCATCCCTTTTTTAGAGTTTATCGTTGTGCACAATCATCAACGAACCCTCAGAGCCTTGAATTAAAGTCCGAGGACTTAATTATTAAAAACTATGGAACGGCTTCTTTGGTTAGTTTTTGAACAGGCATTCATGTTACATGGATCACTTTTTATATAATTCAAAAAGGAGAAACAAAAATCTCTTTTTTTCGCATCCAGGGCTCTAGGTATCACTCAGAGAGGTATTTAAGTCTTTTTTTGCTTTAATATAAAGAAGGAAGTCAACCGTTGGACTGAAGGATGTCTAGTTTGTCTAAAGAGTAATTCTTCAGTAAATCCAAGGCTTTTTGATCCAACACTTTTCTGTAACGGCATTCGTATCGATTAAGTGATACCAATATGTCTCTCAGATTTATTAATCTATTTTCATACTTTGTTAGATTAAGCTTCTTGATGGACAAAGACTTTCCAATCATTGTTACTAAACCTGAAACAGTTGTCAAAACATTATTCTTGGGATGGGTGTCAAGATTCAGTGTTCCAGTCTACATTTATTCCAATAGATGAACACAGTTTTCCAGAACTGTCTGGAAGGTTGTTTTTTTAAAAATTATGTTACTTCTTTTTAAGATTTTTTGGGTGAAACATTTCCTTGTAGGGGTTTAGTTTTCTTTAAAGTAATAAAAAAACCTTTCATTTTATTATAAACTCCTTAATTCAATTTCTCCTAATGCACTTCTTCTTAGAATATAAATCCCCATACAATGTTTCCATATCAATTTATTTTTTATGAAACTTTATTCTGAAAGTCATACAACATTAATATTACTCTGGGATAATGGTTGAGATTATGTAATATAAAGCAAGATGTAAGTTTGATATTTATCGTTGAATATATTCATGTTGATGGTCAACAAAAAAATATGTTTAAGTAAAAATCGAGTTTTTGAGAAATTCCCATTTTATTTATCTACTTTATAATTATTAATTATTTACCAGTTTATAAACATACTTGTCAATTTTAAGATTTATCTTCAAATTTTTGGGTTGCGATCAATAATTATATTTGTCAAAGGCTAGTGTAGAAATTGAATTGAAGGGACCCAGTGGTATCATGGGAAATATTTGGAAGCCTTATTTGAAAAATGTGGACTAAACCAGAAAAGTAAAAATAAAGCTAATACTTTCGTATATTTATATTTCACATTGTCAGTTAAACAAGTCAATAGTTAAAAGAACGTCTTACTCTTTAAGACAGAATACGAACTTCAAAAGGTTGGAATGAGTTTCTCCAATAAAAGCTTCCAAATAAAGAGTTTCATCGATGACCAATTTCTCTTAATTGTTAAATCAGGTCAATTAATTATTAAATTGTAGCATTGGCTTTGAAAATAGTTGACAAATAATAATAGTCAATACTTAATAACTTAGTATGAATCAAGTGATACAATAGAAAATAAAACCATAAATGCCATTACACCGTTTTTGTTCTTTTATTCTGGCCGAAAATTTTGAAACATTTATGTAAAATTTGCGACACCTCTCTAGAATTAATCCAAATAATTTATAAATAGAAATGGAACATGATGAATTGAAGAATTCTAATCCATCTCACACTCATTTTGGGAAAAAATCCTTCCAGCTTACTTTGGTTTTGATTCAACATATATGACATCTAAATTATCCAAATTTGTAAGTCTGTCGTGTTTGCTTAATAGTTGAGGTTTAGTTATAAAGTATTAAATCATAATATAATCCTATTTACTTATTTCTTTTTCTTTTTTACTCTTTGAATATTTATTAAAAAAAGTTAATTTCAAAAACCATACAAATTCATCCCGTTTACGAAATATTGTTGCCAGAAGTAGTGTCAATTAGGTAAATAAACAAAGTTAACAATAAAAAAAAAGATTAAAAAGTTGGATAGGAGAACTCTGAACGCTTTGTAGCTCAAGCTCTTTTTGAAATACCATATAAGCTGGAGAAAGAGTCTATAAGACGTCTAACTTCGATTTAAACAATTCATATATATTCTTTAAAAACCTGGAGATACAGTTTCATCTAACAAATTTCACATTAAATTGAATTTTATTATGTCCTAACTGGGTTTCTATAAAATGTAATAGCAAGAATAAATTAATCTTTGTTATCTCATATGATAACGAAAAACTATAGAATGTAATTGTTGCTCAGTTCGAAAAAAAAGAAGAGTATTGAAGACAGAGTGTCTTCCTAACAAACACCCCTATTGTTGGAAAATTCATGTTCTTCTTAACACTTCTTAATTTGCATCTCTCACATTTTGATGTTTGTTTGTAGTCGAAACAGCCAGTGCCGTATGTCAGAAAGATTTTTCGGTCCGCTTTACAAGGGTGAACGGTTGGTTTACAGTGGTGAACGTGGGATATTTAAACAGGGCAAATACTACAGCATAGATTAAATCTTGCAAGAATATCGTCCAATGGACTGTCTTACCATTATTTTCTTCAGGCAAACATTGGGAAAAATAAAATGAAAAACTCTTGACGGAAAGTCAATGCCGACCTATTCATAAAGGAAGGAGTATAATGTAGTATAAAAGGCACGGTGCAAGAATGAGAGAAATTTTTTGAACTATACAATTAAGTCAAACAATTTAAACCTCCTTAAATATTTTTTAAATAATAACGGATGAAGATAATGAACGAGATTATAATATACCATGAAACAGTTACATCGACAGAAAATAAATTATGTTCACAAGTCTTGATGTTCTTAACTCGCGTGTATACGTGGTGATGTGTTCGAAAAAAATGAAGAAAAAAATGCATGTGTTCTTTATCATGATTAGAAGAAGAAGTTGTTCCTCTCTTTCCTTGACGCAAAGGTGTCAATCAAACTGTCCATGTCTTCATGGAGCACCTTGTCCACCATCACCCTGTCCATGTGAGGGAGGAGAGCCTCTCCTGGTCCATGGTGGTCCTCATGTGGTTCTTGAGCCTTCTGAGACAGGAGAATGACCGCTCCGCTTCACAGCTGCTGATGGGCATTGAAGCCAGGATAACGATCACCTTGTATAGCTCCGGCATCAGGCGGAACACTCCCGAGCTTATTAACTCCGCAGCAATTTGTGACGAAACCGTGTCTTCTGTGTCAATATCTGCCTAGAGAAACATAAATTTTAAACATATAATGCAAAATGAAACATTATAATATTAACCTTGAATTGCTGGAAGATTGCATGGTCTGACTGGAGCTACTCGAGTTTAAGTCTGTAGTGCTTGGCAACACGCTCAATGACACAGGTCTCCACTTCACTGTCATTGACGATTGCAATGAGATCAATTGTGATATTTGTATCGTCGGTGGCAAATCTGCTATCAAGCTCTAATACAATCTTATTGATTGCAACATCGAAATGTGTTTCACAGAAGTAGGATTCAGTTGTTCCTTTCCACTTTATTCTCCTTGAAATCTTCGCCTCCTTGAATTCCAAATCAATTGAGTCCTCCTGGTCAAATACTGATTTTATCTCAGACGACTTCAACTCAGCAAGTTTCCAGATTGATTCAAAGATTTTCTCATTCTTAAGATCTTCAAGAGTTCTAATCACTAGGTTGATGTGTTTCTGGGCCTTTGTTAGGTCAACCTTTCTGCCTTGAAGTTCATCTGACAAGGTAGATGTGTGTCTGAGGAGTGTCTTCAACAGTTCAATGCCGAAAACAAATTCGTGACTAAAGATCCTGTTGAGCAGAGAAGTTTCTGTTGAACTCGACAATGTATCTTTATCTTTTCTCATTATTATGAGGGTCTTCATGATTCTGACCATCCCTAGAGATACAGTCTGTACAGCATAGTAGCGGAGACTCTAGCAGGTAGCAGACTGGTTCTTCAGGGGCATCACCTTGGCATGCTCCTCATATTTACTTGTTATCTTCACCGACTTGTAGATTGCTGACCTCTTTGGTGACCCTTCAATGAAGTTGTATAAAATTTGTACTGTCCCCATTGTATTTCTCAACAGGGTTATATCTGAGAGAAGATCCTTGACTACAAGATTGAGGAAATGGGCGTAGCAGTGGATGTAGACACACAGTGGGGCTGCTTCCTTCCACCTGGTGGCAAGACCCTTCTTGATGCCAGATATGTTGGAGGAACCGTCCACGGCCAGGGAGACAGTGCGGGCGGGGTTAAGGCCAAGATCCTTGACAGCTTCGTGAAGCTTCTCAAACAAATATTTGCCGTCAGTCTGGATAACTTTTACAAACTTGAGGAAGCTCTCTTTCTTGATGCCTTCACTCGTCAGATATCCCAGTGACAGACTGAACTGCTCTGTGTTTGACATATCTGATGTCTCATCAACAATCACAGAGAACCAGTAGTCATCATCGCCGGCACAAGTCTTGACATCTTCAATTATATTTTCCGTTACTTTGGATGCTATAATCTTTATCAGCTCATTTTGGATGTCAGGTGAAGTCCATTTGGCAAAATCTGATTCCGTCAACTTTTCTCTTGTTTTGGAATCGCCCCTAAAAGCCAATCCTTGCTTTGCAAGGAACCCAACAGTTGGGAAAAGATACCTCAAATAAGCTCGCTACTTCACGACTTCCTCAGCATGTTGAGACTGAACATCGAGATTAGGAAGTCTTATTCCATGAGAAATCCGTCCGCTGGGGTAATTTGATGAGTCGCCATTATTTTCTGTGTCTGCTGTAACTTTCTCTTCAGCAAAAACGGACTTTTCAGATTTTGGTTCAGGCAGCAAGGCCTCAACTGGAACAGGGTCATCGGGACAGGAGGAGGTAGTGACTGAGGATGAGGATGTAGCAGAGGAAGTTTTCTTAACAGCAAAGTTCAATGTTTTCTGCTTCTTATGATCAATTTTCACTTGATACTTGCAGTTGGGGTCATTCTTATGGAATTTAACTTTGTGATCATTAAAGTTGTCCTTCTGTATTTCCTTCTGACAGATAGAACAAATCACCAACTCTCTGTTAAAATGTGTTTTCCGCTTCCCGTGATACATTTCTGATAATTAATAAATTACTGCAACAATCCACTCTAAAAAGTACATAAGTATTATTTATGTCCCTTTTAAGCAGTAATAATTTAATTTATCTCGTATTCAATGAAACAAATTCCCACGCTCTTAAATATTTCAAGAGTACTCCATACGAAAAATGTTGTGTGCGTCTTTGTTTTTTATTTTTGGCTGTAAAGTACTTCACATTTAAAACCAGTAACGTTAAAAGTAATATCTAACTCAAATATCCACTCAATGTGAAGTACTTTAAATCCATACGAAAAATGTTGTGTGCATCTTTGTTTTTTATTTTTGGCTGTAAAGTACTCTTGAAATAATTGCAGTAATTTATTAATTATCAGAAATGTATCACGGGAAGCATAAAACGCATTTTATATTCAAAGTTTCAATCATTTATATTTATAAAATGACAAGCAATATTTGAAAAGAGATATTACGTTAAATTACAGGATTTGAATTCAAATTTCTGCAATGAATTGAGATACCCGAGAGTGTTAACTGTAGTTTAAAACCTTCGTTTTATCTATTTGACTTAATTTGGCCCCAATATTGTCTTAAAGATATAATTTATTAATTTACTCATTCTATAAATGTACCAGTGAATTTTGAATACTTTAAGTACAATTTGTGGTGCCTCCAAAGGATTAATCAGAATCATTTTTTCATTTAAATGAACTATAATTTGTTGGAAAATGTATTCCATGTTCAATTTTGAGAAAAATTATCTAGCTTCCTTTTGGGTGGACGTGCTACAAATATGTAATTTTATTACAATGAATCAGTACTATAATGAGTTGTTCATAAGTTACATATATATAATAGATTTTAATAATTAATTATGACTTAATTCATCTATATTTACATACCTATATGATTGGTGGACGGTTGAGTAAGGTTTTTTTTTTTTGGTCTGCTGAAGCGGACAAAACGCAATACTGACGTACGGTCCTGAATACAACTATGCATATTGGAGAAGAAAGACCACATCTCCATGCAAATTATTCGAGAATCATTCGATTTCACACCCGTATTAAACTTTTCAGTAAAATTCAGCCAAGAATGTTCTATAATTCTTTTTTTTTAATTTATAAAACTTTTTTCCACTTCTTTATTCGGTGTATGAATCTAAAACTAGAGCAAATTCCCCAATCCATAATTTCAGTTTATTTCGTCAGGTCTTTTGAAAGTGTTAATTGCTATAAATCTTGAACTTATATTTATAATTAATTTCAAAGTTATCAATATTCCTAACCTTAATCTAAACATCATTATATCCCTATTCGGTTCATTTACTTCTTTACTATAACACTTTTTTTAAAGTTATAGTTTTCATCGAATCTCCAAAGGAACGTTAGTATAAAAGAAAGAATAACCAAATCCATATCGGGCTTAAAGCTCAGCAAATTTCTTCTCCTATAAGCCCAAAATGCATATCAGCTTTATATACTGACAGTGGCTTAATTTTGACATGATTGCAAACACGATTGCCGACATTCTTTAATGGAGTGATGACGAACATTTCCCATCTGTAGTTCAAGCACAGATAAATTTTTCCTATGGCTTCTTGGACATTATTATCTCATTTTCAGAGAATACTAAGATATGAAATTTTTATTTTTCAAGATAGGAAGTCAATCTATGAGATGTCCTTTCGTTTCAATTAACAAAAAAAAAATACTTTCGATGAAACACACTATAAAGTAGTATGAATTTTATTTTAATTGCAATTTTTATTAATAGACTTCATTATTATCTTCCTTTATGATTCTGGACGGTTCAACTTGTCAAAAGTCAAAATATTTTCATAGTGCAAAAAGAAAATTGTATATGTATCAGTATTCAAGGTGATTTTTTTCCATAAATATATATCCCTATCGCCTTTTTTTGTTAGAGTTCCTTTATTACACATAAATTTAAATAATACCTGCCGGTATATGTAAAAGAAAACGAAAAATAACATTGTCGCCCAGAAATTTTGATGAATGTTTGGAAGGACATCAGCTAGGATATTAAGAAAAAAATATTTTTCGTCCAATTGTATGAAATTGAAGCAAGAGCATAATATTTGATGGCAAGTCAGTCAAGTTCTTCAGCTGTTGTACAAGCTCTCTATCAATCAAGTCAAATTATTCCTTGAAATGCAGTGAAGTATACAATATTCTGTCAGGTCCTCATCTGTGAGACTTCGACAGTATGTCAGCACTCCAAACTTCTCTCTCAACTTTGCCAATATGGAAAATCTTTGATGAATAGCTGATTTTGCATTATTAACAATTGCATTAAAAGATGTCTCTCTAGTTTTTCTTAGAGCATCAGGTATAGTCCTTTTAATAATTCATAAGAGAAGTGCTGCTTTGTGAGCCTCAATCCTTTTTTGGATATTTCCATTATATTTCAACAAATTTTCAAACAATGTTATACCCACTACGATGCAAATTTATAAAAAAATTATTTTAGAATTGGAATAACTCCAATGTTGATCATCAATTCTACTCTCTGTTCAACAAGGACCAACACTTTTAGCTCCCCAACAAATCCTAAGTGTTACTTTCGTCCTTTTTTAATTTTAATGTTCCTTTAATTAGTCCAGTGCAGATTGGAGTTGCATTATAGTATTATATTCAAACCATCTTAGCTAAAAATCGTTTTTGAAGTCCACATATATAGGATGTATGTATCCTTCTCTAGGAACGGCCGAGATGCAAACCTGTGCACATTGAGTTCAAAAGAATAATTTATCCAAGGTGCGATGTTTATTGAGCTATGTGTTTCCATTAACTCTCCTACTTTTTTAACCACCATCACCTTTGCCTACTTTTTCTTGATGTTATCTCTTCTAGAATAAAATAATAATGATAACTTGAAGAGGTGAATATTTACTAAATTGCAGTGAGCGTAAATTTAAAAAAAAAAGAGTATATTTTGGTAAAAGAAAAATATATATGATTCTATTCAACGTAGTAAACCTGACGATTTAAATAATGTTTTGCAGGAGATTGGCTTAACTGTCATGACGTTTCATAAGATCAACAACAATCCTCTGTGACAAGGGAGAAGGGAGGGAAGAAAATAAACAAGGACATTGTCAAGACTGACTCCGATGTCTATCCTCAATTCTACTCATACTCCAACAAGGAATTAATTTATAGCTTCGTAACAAGTCCTAATGATTACTTTCCGTATTTTATGAACCCACACGAATGTTCAATCAGGTTTTGAATATAATTGAATGTAGTAGAAAAAAAAGTTCACTACTCAAGAGTAGAATAATAATGACAATAGTTCAGGAAAAGAAAATTCATTCTTCAATTTTACCAATAAAAAAAACGGTCTAGCCAAAAAAATACACACGATATACATCATTGCTTATCAGTGATCGCCGTAGTACGCAAAACTAAAGTGTCCTTCACCTCCTTTATGTCAAGTTATCCTTTCACTTCTTAAATAGTCAAGCGAGAAATATTATTAACTTTAAAATGAATATTAATTTTTATCAGTTATAAGTGTTAATGTTTTTAGAGTACTTGCTTTCCATTGATTTTTTATATATAAGAAGAAACCTTTCGATATTATCTGTCTGAAATTGTTTTAAACTAGACAGTATATTTGTAAATAGCTTTATTGAAGAATAAAATACTCGATAGGGATATTTTAAAAAATGTAACAGATGTTTTATTACTTACGTAATATAACAAAATGATAGTCACTTTAATATTTCTCCTTAATAAGCACAAATTTAAATTCATTTAATGGCAATCAAAAATCGGATGAATATACTGAAATATAATTAATCTTATTAAAAAATATATATGCAACAATAAATAATGTATAGAGTGATTTAACAAAGTTGTCAAAGTAAATAAGAGGTACTTTGATAAATTATTATTTTATGGTACAAGGTTCAAAACATAAATATTCTAAGATTTCATTTTTGAATATTGTTTTGATCAGTAATTTATTTAAAATTATTTACAAATTGGTTTTATACTTTACTATATGCATTCTTTTCATATTTACATACTCATAAATAATCTCAAGGAGTTGGATACCTAACGATCGAAACACTAAAAGGCATTTTGTTAGAATTGGAACCAAAATTAACGGATGAGCAATTAATGGAAATTGTAGAAGAAGTTGATGAGGATGGATCAGGAACAATTGACTTTGATGGTAATAAATATTTTTAAATGTAAATAAACTAACTTTCATTTATTTTAGAATTCATGGGTATGATGATGGGTTGAAGAAAAAGGAGAACATTTGTGTGAAAAAATAAACAAATTTATTTTTTGCTATTTATATATTTGTTAATAAGAGGAATATTTTATTACTACCTGACATAGTAATTACTTAGTTGAATTCAATTCCATTCTGACCGAAAGCAAATAAAGTTATGAATTTAGAAGAACAGATACAAAATTTCTTTTTTTTTTGTATTGTAGGCGACATGCTATTTTCAAAAAAATATAGTAAAAACTTATTTCTGTATATTTGAAGAACATTAAAAAAAAACAAAAAAAACTATATATATACATATAATTTAAATTATTGTGTCATTTTTTTTAAATCATTATTTTTCACGGTTGGCTGACAATTGTTATTCAAAAAAATTTATAATTGGATGATGGTTGTAATTTATTATCGATATAAGTTTTTCTTTGTAATCTCGCTTTTCTCGTAAAGACGGAGGTAATATGAAAAGTGGTTGGACCCTAACAAAATATAATCAACATATAAATGATTATTCAAAACAATGTATATATACCTTTTTGTCAATCTTATGATTTTGGTATTTTCTTTTTTTCTCAATAAATCGTTCGATAGTATAAATGGACGAGAATTTGAAGTCTTTTTATTCTTTATACCTAGAGGCTAAAAAAATATTATTTCCTATCTTAAAAAAAAACGAAGGAAATCAGAAGAGGTTACCCCATTACTATTAGATATTCAAAAATAAGTGGTAGGTCACATTGAGTTTAAGTTTGACAAAAAAATTGTTTACTTTTTATTTTTTTAATGTTAGGCCAAGTTTAGCAAAGAAAAATTCAAAGATTTCATTATTATGCGTGTAAAAACTTTAAAATTTTGATCTTTCAACCAAATAACAGGGGAATAATCTTTATCAAACATTACATTGTCCGTAGTTTCATTTCAAGACTCTATGGTTGCAATGACATACGCAATTATTCATGTGAATTTTATTCATTATTATTTAATCATTAACAATAAATAAAAAAAGAATTACTGTTTCATTTTTTATAAAACTAACATAGTTTTTTAAATGAATTTGGAATGTGGTTCATCCCAATTTAATCGTGATTTCTTATGAAAAAATGATCTTGTGGTTCAATCTTTTAATTCAGTTAATGTATAATAGTACCATAACGTTTTGAATGTCCCAAAAGATTCTAACGTTATTCAGAGTCTCATAGTTACAATCAAAGAAAAAACTATCCACATTTTCGATAGAACGTCTTTGTCCCACAATATGAAGTTGTTTCTGCTGTGGGTTCTTCAACGTACGCTACAGTTGATACTTCTGTATAATTTATATTTAAACGATTTTTTTTTTCTTTAAGAATCTGTCACAACTGTCCTCGTTTATCGATTTTTTACGGCTTGTCGAATAACCGATCTGTAGCATAATCTAGATAGTATCGTACTATATTTGGTTCTCCTTCTAATTGAATGCCACATATGTTGGAATGCTTTCCAGATTATCATAAATTCAATTGATGGTGTATATACTGGGGAATATTTTCATGGAGCGGTTAGAAATTAAGAATATCTAAATTAAGCTAATAATTTAGTAACTATAATTATATATATAGTATATGAGTAAAACAAACTTTAATAAATGATATAAGTAGTTCAGAAAGATTTAATCATATTCCAGAAAAAAAAGTGAAAAGTGAACATAAATATAGTAATATCAAATAGAACATAAGATGAAGATTAATGTATTAAGTCAAGATCCTCAAAAGTGATAATTTTTCCAAATAATTCGAAAGAGTTTAAATCCTTCTCCTCTCCTCCAGATCTAGCTTTCAGATATATAAAGTGTCATCAACAGAGTATAGATGAATAATGTGTTTCTGATGCTCAAATAAAAACAACAATCCACTATATTTACTCTTAATTGATAACACAGGGGAACAATTATAGAGTCAAAATTTCTACAAATGAAATGAAGCCAAAAACATAATTGATCTTTGAGTGCAGAATCAAAAATTGGTCCCAGTTTTTATTTGAATCATCAGGATTTAAAAAAATTTGAGATTATAGTAATTTGGGATTATTATCGTTCAGAGTCATTTTTTACCATGAAGAGAATTACCAAATTGAAGTAAGATGAATAAAACTGATTTAAAAATGTTTTTATGATTTAAAAAAGGTTTTTATTGATTCTCTATCTTTTTCATGAACTCCAATTATTTCTGTTTCTAAGCTGAAAAATACACTCCTATTTAGAACCTCATAATTTATAATGGTAAGAAATATTATAGCTTATATTATAGGAAAATATTTTGTATTTTAATTTAAAATGATATCATTAAAAATACGCTATAAAAGGATTTTTGTTCGATTTTATTTCTGTCAGTGTTAGTTTTATAATACTAGTGTAAAACATTATATAATCCTATTTACTTATTCATCTTTCTTTTTTACTCTTTGAATATTTATTAAAAAAATTAATTTCAAAAACCATAAAAATTCATCCCGTTTACAAAATATTGTTGCCAGAGGTAGTGTCAATTAGGTGAATAAACAAAGTTAACAATAAAAAAAAGAGTAAAAAGTCTGGATAGCTTTGTAGCTCAAGCTCTTTTTGAAATACCATATAAGCTAGAGAAAGAGTCTATAAGACGCCTAACTTCGATTTAAACAACTCATATATATTCTTTAAAAACCTGGAGATACAGTTTCATCTAACAAATGTCACTTTATATTGAATTTTATTATGTCCTAACTGGGTTTCTACAAAATGTAATAGCAAGAATAAATTAATCTTTGTTATCTCATATGATAACGAAAAATTATAGAATGTCATTGTTGCTCAGTTCGAAAAAAAAGAAGAGTATTGAAGACAGAGTGTCTTCCTAACAAACACCTCTATTGTTGGGAAAATTCATGTTCTTCTTAACACTTCTTAATTTGCATCTCTCACATTTCGATGTTTGTTTGTAGTCTATACAACTATGCATATTGGAGAAGAAAGACCACATCTCCATGAAAATTATTCGAGAATCATTCGATTTCACACCAGTATTAAACTTTTCAGTAAAATTCAGCCAATAATGTTCTATAATTCTTTTTTTTTTAATTTATAAAACTTTTTTCCACTTCTTTATTCGCTGTATGAATCTAAAACTTGAGCAAATTCCCCAATCCATAATTTCAGTTTATTTCGTAAGGTCTTTTGAAAGTGTTAATTGCTATGAATCTTGAACTTATATTTATAATTAATTTCAAAGTTATCAATATTCCTAACCTTAATCTAAACATCATTATATCCCTATTCGGTTCATTTACTTCTTCACTATAACACTTTTTTAAAAGTTATAGTTTTAATCGAATCTCCAAAGGAACATTAGTATAAAAGAAAGAATAACCAAATCCATATCGGGCTTAAAGCTCAGCAAATTTCTTCTCCTATAAGCCCAAAATGCATATCAGCTTTATATACTGACAGTGGCTTAATTTTGACATGATTGCAAACACGATTGCCGACATTCTTTAATAGAGTGATGACGAACATTTCCCATCTGTAGTTCAAGCACAGATAAATTTTTCCTATGGCTTCTTGGACATTATTATCTCTTTTCAGAGAATACTAAGATACGAAATTTTTATTTTTCAAGATAGGAAGTCAATCTATGGGATGTCCTTTCGTTTCAATTAACAAAAAAAAAATACTTTCGATGAAACACACTATAAAGTAGTATGAATTTTATTTTAATTGCAATTTTTATTAATAGACTTCATTATTATCTTCCTCTATGATTCTGGACTATTCAACTTGTCAAAAGTCAAAATATTTTCATAGTGCAAAAAGAAAATTGTATATGTATCAGTATTCAAGGTGATTTTTTTCCCTAAATATATATCCCTATCGCCTTTTTTTGTTAGAGTTCCTTTATTACACATAAATTTAAATAATACCTGCCGGTATGTGCAAAAAAACGAAAACGAAAAATAACATTGTCGCCCAGAAATTTTGATGAATGTTTGGAAGGACATCAGCTAGGATATTAAGAAAAAAATATTTTTCGTCCAATTGTATGAAATTGAAGCAAAAGCATAATATTTGATGGCAAGTCAGTCAAGTTCTTCAGCTGTTGTACATGCTCTCTATCAATCAAGTCAAATTATTCCTTGAAATGCAGTGTAGTATACAATATTCTGTCAGGTCCTCATCTGTGAGACTTCGACAGTATGTCAGCACTCCAAACTTCTCTCTCAACTTTGCCAATATGGAAAATCTTTGACGAATAGCTGATTTTGCATTATTAACAAATACATTAAAAGATGTCTCTCTAGTTTTCCTTAGAGCATCAGGTATAGTCCTTCTAATAATTCATAAGAGAAGTGCTGCATTGTGAGCCTCAATCCTTTTTTGGATATTTCCATTATATTTCAACAAATTTTCAAACAATGTTATACCCACTACGATGCAAATTAATTAAAAAAAACATTTTAGAATCTGCCAACCGGTTAGGAAGATATAGTCTTATTTCAAATCTTAATCACTAAGTGGCGTTCCCTTATTGGAAAACCTTAATTATTGATTTTAGAAGTCATACTTATGATAGAAGTATGATCTGTTTTTCGGTGTGAAGGGCTGGACTTTGATGGTATAGTCAATGTAAATCTAAGGGAAACCAATGATTTTCAATGTTTTATGTTTAAGAGACATATCTTTGGGGTCTAATTTGATAATGAAAGACTGCACAAAATGTTGAAAAAAAAAATATTTTTGCTTTCTTTAAGAGTTCCATATTACACCAAATTTTATTTATTTATTTTAGTTACTTCCTTCAACTTTAATTCAACCGTTCATAAAACATTGAAATCTTTGTTTTCCATAAGTTTTACAATGATTATTCTATCAAATTCAAGCTTCTAACCCCAAAAAACATATAATTTGATACAAAAGTCGTACTTTTATCATAAGTATGACCTCTAAAATATGTGCTTGACGTTTATTCAATGTGGAAGCGCCACCTAATTGCTATGATTTTATTAAAATTCAACTTGTTGGCCGATTTTGTAACAATTTTTTTGGAAAGATAAGTTTAACTGTATAATTTTTAAATATTTTTTCACATAATTCAACCATGAGTATATTGTTTTTGTTGAAATATAACGACGGAAATACACAATAATTACACTAAATTTGCACAGTTGAATTAAAGTTAAAGGAAGTAACTAACATAAACTATTTTTTTGAGTGGAATAGGGAAATTTGAATTCATTTATTCACTGATATCTGCAACTACCATTTGTGAAGCTACAAAACCTTATGACCACTAACTGTAGGGGCTTTTCTCAGTTTTATTGAAAAATTTAAATCAAGGAACCCAAGTGTTAAATAGTGGACCCCTTTTCTCCAATACCCTCTAAACATCCTCTATGTGGGTCAAATCTTCCAGCGATAACAGCCCATTTTACAACTGACAAATGTACATTGTGGTTTATATCCCAAGTACAATCAAGAGGTTCCTTTGACAGCTTCATGCCTATCATAATTGTGAAAATTGTGTTATTAGTCAACAAAGCAATGCGTTGGTCTTGTGTGTGGTGGCCGATGTGGGTGGTATGACTGAATGTCATTTTTACTACACACTTGATGTGCTTTTGCGTTATGGTATTCAATCAGTTCCACTTCTTTTGGATGCTCTAGTGGATATAATTGTTCATCAGATAAAAGTAAGGCCTTAGAGCACGTACTTTTTATTGCAAATGATCTTACCAAAAGAGAAGCACTATTGAAAAATATATCAGGGCGAATTTTATAGATTTCAAATAATGATAAAAACAATTTTACATGGGCAGTATCCATTATTTCCTATCATAAATCTGAAATTTGGGTTTTACTTAAAGTCTTTACATTTTGGAGGTAAAGAAAATTTTGTAATAATTCAATACACATGATACTATAATATTTTCAAATATAAGTATTTTTCATTTATATTTATTCATAAACTTGAAGGATGTGAGTATTTGAATCTGATGGTTATGATTTAATTTTTTCTAATTTCAACCAATTTTTATTCTCCCATTGGCATTATTTTATAACATGAATACACTATGACTAGAAAAATAGAAACAATTTACTTTATGGCATATTTTCAATTGAATTCAAATTGAATAAATACTTAATTACCATGAACTATCATATTATTACACCATTACCATCAAAAAAGTCATCATCTCTAACAAAATTTTCTTGTATAGGGTCTTGGAAATGGCCTACTATTATTGACAATTTATCATAGAATATCCTATCAGATTCAAAGATATGGAGTGACAGCAATCGTATTATGGAGATGTTTGAAGACTTGTCATCTCTACCCCAAATTATAGCAGTCAAAGGTAATTCAATCAAGCTGAAGTTATCTGGTTCAAAAATACCTCGACAACCTTGTTGTAACTTTAAGTGTATTTGATTAAGATTGTGTGTACTGATATACCAAAAACCACTACTAAACGTGTAAAATACATTTGAAGTTTCTTTGTATAAACTAACAGATAAGTCAGAAAATCAGCTGAATAAAACATTATTTTTGTATAGTGATTTTACGAAAAATCGATATTTTTGAGCTCAACACAGCAGGAATAAAGGAAGAGATCCAAAGTTAGAGGTTAACCCCCACAAAATAATAAAATAGATTATGAAGGGTGCTCGGCTCAGTGTCTGAACAATGCCGAGATCTGGAATAATGTCAATTTTGACCAATGGAAAGGAATGAAGAAATAGATTTTAAAATTCAAAGTAATTACACCAAGGTGTCCTTGCTGGAATTTCTGAAAACAATCCTTTTATGCCTAAAGCTGATAAAATTTGTTTTGGAACCAACGATATAAATGATGATAATTTCATGATACCCCTCTTTCTATTAAAAAAAATATAATTGAATGGTTAACTATTAACATTATCACCTATACAAATGTGGCAATTCTACCTAGCTAAGTACTAGGATTGAACCCGAATGACCTTAATTCCATATTATTAGATGCCCATATAGATCCTTATTTATTTCTCTTTTTTTTTCAGAAAGATATTATGGGCTGAAATACTTCCAAAATCAAATTTAAGAAAATTGTCAATTTATTATTTAACATTTTTTCAGTATGTCCTCTTAGTGCCTGACTTATAACTAACAGAGATTGCACAAAATTTGTATTTTCCTCCTTGTGATTACTATTCTCCTTTTTTATCTTGCCAGCTCTATTCACATTTTCATAGAAACCATGGGGTCTTATTTAGAATATTATTATGACTTACGTGGTTTCGATGGGGAAATAATTTGTAATGAGATTGACTTTATCCTTCTAATTTAATTAATTGTGGACTAATGGATAAGTCCCCCTCTCCCCCGTCCCCGTAGGTGAACCTTTTCCTACCCGCCTTCCTTCCCCTTTTCCCATAGACTCATTTTGATTTTTAGCTGCAGCAGACGCACCATAATTAAGGGTGATAATTTTGGTAAGAATAGAAAAGCGTGCGAGGAGAAGAGAAGAAATACTTATGGCATCATTGATAAAATAATATACATCTTCTTCTATCAATCTAGAACGTTATCATTCCTCCCTTTATTATTCAATAATAATATAATATGAGATGGTGATAGTCGATAGAGAACTGAATAAAATGCCTAAAATAACGTCGCCTTCTGTCTGGATTTCTGAAAATGGAGGCCCAGGAATTTGGAAAATACTTACCGGATGAGAAACAGATGGTTTGTCGGATTTGTCGATATATATGTGCCTTTAGTCCCCTGTCTAGAATTACACGCCACTCATTATCCTCATCTCATATCAAGAGCATGGATATTCATCTAAAAAATCAAGTTAATGATGAATACATCAAGTCAAACTTTAACTCTGATCTCACAAAGATGCTTATTGCATGTAATATAACCTTATCCATTGCTAATCATCTACGTTCAAAAAATTTATGGAGAAATACACGGGTAAACCTATCCCTTCCCGAGGAACCATCATTAAATTAATGGAGGATGTTGGTACTGATGTCATTTATAGAAATACATATAAAAATGTTTTGAGTCATCCACACCAAATGACGATCAAGTTATCAGTAAAAAGTATAAAATATTTACTAATTTCGAAATTGAACTCTGAATTTTGTACTATCTAACAGTAAGTATTCAATTTTTTTTTAAATCTAACCATAAAATATGATTCTATTTTAGCTAAACATATCAAGAATTATGATACACAACTCATTAAATAGCAAAAACAACTGCTTAAATGGTCACAACAACGGGGGTAGTAGCTTTGGATGGTTCACAACTAGTTTGTCTGAGACTAGTTTCCTCACTTAAAGACTTGGGTATGATCATTAGGTTTTCCAATATTACATAGTCAATAAATATTACTTTTTTATCACTTAAGGCTTAGCTATGGTTGATAGGCTCCAAGAAATGGTGTTCAGAAAACTCATAAAAAGCAAAAACAACTGCTTAAATGGTCACAACAACGGGGTAGTTACATTGGGTGTAGCATTATAATTAGCAATTGTGTATATCCTTCATGATAATAGTATGTTGTTATACAAGCATAAATAACGGGGAAAAAATCTTCTGATGCTCTTAATAAAGAGTAATATCGCCGGACATTACTACATAATTAGCTTTTGCTCTAAATCTTTATGATGGATTTATTTGTAACATTTTTTTTATTAGTATATTTATTTTCTAATTTTATGATTTCGACATTTACTTTATTATTAATAGTTAGTAAGATTTCCTCGGTAGAGATATATGTATCCTGTGCACAATTGTATATAGCAACTTCCGCATGAAGAAGAGGGGTGATTATATTTTTGATTAAACTCCACGTCTCGCTTGTGTTTTGCAACCTAAAGTTATGACGTATTTAACTGGATTCCAGTGTCAGAACAAGAAAATATTATTTGGATCAATCTATTATTTCAATATTCTGTATATATAATTCATTGTTATTAGTTATATGATTCCAATTGTTTAATTTAGTATATTTAACATAAATGTATGATGGTATATTTTTATTATGTAGATTATAATTAATTAAAGCCTTCTTTTTTAAGCTTGGAACTTCAAATATATTTCGAAATACTCTACTTTGTCGTTTCATTAGCTATTATTCTGAGAATAAGGTTCATAATGAATTACAATTTCATGGAGTGTGACTTTATAAAATCTACTGTAACGGATAAAAAACGTCGAAGTCAATTATACGTAGTATATCTTTTGTACCCTCAAAAATCATGATAAAGCAGGCAGATGATAATCACATAAGTATTTTAAACAATGATACCATATGTATTTTTCCCCTTTCTCCTTGCACGCGTTTTTCTCTACAATATTATCAACTTTAACCATAATAAAACAGAAGGCACTCAGTGACTGCGACCACAAGTTAACATGACATCATTGACTTGACATGTAAATAAATAATACAAAAACTGGAAGAAATGAATGCAAACAAAACCCATATAAAACACTGCTCTTGAATGCATTCATGTTCTCAAATACAAAAAATAAGTAATAATGAATATATATATATATATATATGAAACAGATTTATTGATTTTATATTTATTTACCTCTTTGCTCTTCCCACTATTCTTTTTTTTATTATGAATTTGGCGTTGTGATTTATTAAAGTTTCTAATTAATGGAGGATATAAGTAAGAATATCCTTTCATATTGCATGAACAACAAGTTGGAACTTTGAATATATCCATATGCAAGCCACGTTCTTTATTCCAAGATAAAAGACGATGATAATTATATACTTGTGAACACTCTGATTTAAAATGATGACTAACATAATTACAACTCGATAATGGCTCTCTAAAAATTATATTATAATAAAGAGTAATTACTGTATAAGAATCATGAATGTACTTACAAACATTTTTCCATTCTTAAAGTTTGTGTATACTCTTCAACATTTACAATGTCCTTCCATTCTCCTGATACACTTCTTCCTCTTTTAGGACGGGCATACTCCATTTCTTTTATATTTTAAAAATTGAATATAATTTTTATTTTTTTAAGTAAAGCCGGGTTTCTTCATCTGTCGAGGTTTTGTAAATATACGTGTATAAATTTTGGAAAACTCCTTTAGTTACTGATATGTTCCCAAAGTTTATTATTGTGACATTTTCTCTCTTCTAAGCAAGGTTTATTTTAAATCACAAAACCTCTTGATATGATTTTAATAAAATAATTATTGAGGTTTGAAGATTATAATATGGAAATTCCTTAAAAATACATAGTCTATTGGTTTTTTCCAAACTCATACACGTATATTTACAAAATCTTGATGGATGTGGTAACCTGCCTTTATTCATGTAATTAAAAGATAGAAGACTTTCATCTCAAACAGGCAAGAAATGTATTTATTAGGAGTAGTTTGCTGTAGGTGAATTCACTTAGTGCTTACACACTCATTTTCTAAGTATATATTTTTCTTTATTATTATACTTCACTTTATCTTAACTGCAATTGATTTTTCTATTTTTGATGATCTTTTGACAAAATATCTCATTTTTCTATAATTTCAAGATTGATTTCTTCTCTTTTAAGCAAAAAAAATATTAAATTAAATTAAAAAATATGGAAATTAGAAAAAAACATAGGATGTGTGGATTAAACCAAGTAGCGCTTCGAGCACCGTTAGCCAGAGGAAATAGTATAATCAATACTTTTTATAATATTTTTGCAAGATGTTGCTTTTCTATTACGTCACTCCTTTATTTATTGTACGTAGAACGTAGTATTAATAAGTTTGAATATGTCATAATAAGTAGATCATTTTTTCTTGTCTTCAATATTTTATATTCACATATTATTATAAAGCAAATTTGAAACAAATTACTCCAAAATAATGGGTCATTGTAGTGTCCGAGGATACAAAAATGGAAATTAGTCAAATTTCCAAAAGCTTCAAGGAAACTCCAAAAGAAGTCGCAAGAAGAAAAAATGGATATCATATCTTAAATATCTTCCTAATTGGAAACCTGCTGACCATTTTGTAAGTGAAAATCGTTTTGAATCATACTTCCCTTTCCATAATTGTTCAAGCAAAAAGTATATGACTAATATAGAAAATCAAAGTAGAAACAGTATAGTACTTGACTCATTCACGATAGAGCAGATAATGCTTCTCCAAAATGCATGAAATAATAGTAACTCTAGCGGACAAATGAAGTAAATTGGGAAAAATATATTTTTTTCCCCTGATAATGACGTTAGCCTTCGATGAGCTACTTGGTTTAATGCTTTAGTGTGGATAACATTGGAACAGTTTCGACACTTTATTTCTGGAATCAATATAATTCCCTCTCAAGTTCAAACCATATTATTATATAGTAATTAAATATAATTTGAATTACCGTTACGTTATATAATAAACATAGAAATAAAAAAATATAACTGATTACTTCATTAGATTGAAATTTAATTATGATTCATCGAAAGGAATAAGAGGAATATTTTCTTGGCTATTCATTTCATTCATCAAAGGACAACTATTTACATAGAGAGTACACACCTTTTTAGGAAATACATAAGTTGAAAGCATAAATAACGAGTTCACATCATTTTTGATGATGATTTTTGAATTAATATGAAATAGTAAATTCATGAATTTCTCCTCACACGTAATGATAGATGATTAACTCAAGGAGAGTTCCAAAGCGTATGAACTGATAATGATTTATTTACTATACTTGATAATTTTGTGTTAATTATTATTCTATGAAGCAGTGTATATTACAGTGGAATAAAAAACCTTTTACGTACAAAAAATTGAATTATTATGTGTATACCTGAATAATAGATAGTTTTAAAACATACTTAATTAATTTACACTGATTTATTATTCTACCATACTATTTTAATATATACACACATAAGGAGCTCAATAAATATTCACTACTTTGCTATTTGATTTCTCATATTAAGCTCTTTAGTTACAAATATGTAGTCAAAATTACCTTTATGTATTTTCTGTTGGATTGTTTAAGAAATTGAAGCTGTTGAATATTTAATATGAACTAAAGGTAAGTTATATTTATATTATAGTTTTTAATTTGTATTTATGAAAAGAAATATAAAGTAAACTTACAAAAAAACAAAAATAATACCCATGGCCATTATCAGATTAAATCAAAGAGTTTTTTTAGGATTGTTAATCTCAACCTATGTATTTCCTGAAAATGCATGCACTCTCTCTATTTATAGTACTCCCTTGATGGATGTAACAAAAAGCTAAGACTAAATTTTATTTATTCCCGGCAATATTTATGTTAACAGTTCATTAGTTGCTCAAGAAATCCAGAGTGTACTCCCGCTCAGTCACTAATTTTGTGAACGTACTCCCGCTCCTTTTTTAAAGAAATGAACGCGCTCCTTCTCCGATCAATTAAAATTAACAACCTATAGGTGTATTTGAATTTCCCAACTCCTTATCATTGCAATTCAATTCAACATATTGCAAGTTCAAGAGTGCCATATGATTCATGACAACCATACATTATTTGTAATAGCTTATAATATCCAATTGATTGATTTTAAAATAGTTGTGTCAAGAAATTTAAATTTGTCCTTTGGTGACCCTTGGGCACAAAAAGTTTGGGAACCAATCTCTTAGGGGACATGTATTTACGAGATTTTGTCACTATCCCCCAGTTAAGCCCAATAATTAGCTAGAGTATAAAAAAAGGTTTCTCAAGTTTTTGAACTTATGCTTGCGTGAGATTTTGAGATCTTGTGTCAATTTACTAGATAAAAATATAAAAAACTGTATTTCTGCTGGGAAAATTCGTTTACAAAAAATAAAGATTTTTGTATTTCTAGACAAAAAGGAGCTAATGGTGTATCTGAAGGAACCGATATCTGTATCTTATTAGAGTGGCCAGCTAAATGAGACCAAAACAACCAAAACAGCAGAGAATCACAGATAAAACATGGGAAAAAGATTCTTGCTTATCTTGAGACATAACTTGAATCGTATATTCTTAAAATCTTTAAAATTATACTTCATTGATATATCTTTTTTTTTTTATGTTATCTCATAAGAGGTAAAAACAGAAAAAGTTATTAAATGAGCAAAAAAATACAGCGATTTAATTACTTTTCTAAAACGATGAGTGCGTTCCAACTCTCGCTCGTTATTTAAAATAATGAGCATGCTGCCGCTCAAGAATTTTAAGTGCCACTCAGTTATGCTTTGCATGTTTATTATATGACATAACGGTAATTTAAATTGTATTTCACTGCCTTATAATGATATTACTCAAATTTGTGAGTAAATCACACTTATTTGAACAATTACCCGTTGAAACGGTTCCAATTAAATACAGACTTCCTTTTTTAGAATTTCCTTAGGGTTTTTAATATTATTATTGAAGTACATTTAGTGAGATGCTTCAGTCTGATAAATGAAAACATTTGATGTGAAACTTGTCTATGCAGTTTTGAGAATATATAATAATAAAAAAAATCAAATCCTCTATTTTATTTTTCTAATGTTCCTTTAATTGGTCAGATAGAGCTGCACTTATTAAATATAAGTCAACATTATAGGATTACATTCACGAATTGTATTTGAAGTCCACATAAATAAATTACATATACTTCTCTAGGAGTGACCTAGTATCGAAGCTACGCACTTTGAGTTCAATAAAAACATTTATCCCGAGTGCATTGTTTATTGAGCTATGCTACTAAATTAAAAAAATTATTTGATTTTACCTCCGCATTCATTTGATAAAGTTGCATCCATTACGTATAACTAGACATTTTATTACTATCATTAATCCATCTGACCTAGTAAATATCTTGAATTCAATTTACATATGGTATGTATATTAACTTTTCTAGGACCCACACACTAACTTAATAGAATTAATTTTTCTGGAGCTTGATGTCGACTATCCTTGAGATTGAGATCGGTTCAAGCCTTTTTTACCCATTCATTACTTTTATGTACAATGGAAAGATAATAAAAATTATTAACAGTCATCAAAACTTCAAAACAAATCCTCAAGTCAAGATATTGCGTGAGATTCATGTCTCCCAATAATAATTCAGGCGGTTTAAAAGGAATTTTAACAGAATTTGTTATATTTCTAGTAACACTTTGTTCGCATCTTTTAGCTATTTCTCTTTTTTGCTCAATATATAAACTTTCTATTGGGTTGTGTAATTCCTCACTGTCTCTAATCAAAGGTGTTGTTTCCACTACTTGATTTTTGGCCTCACTTTTCAATTCAAGTAGCACAATTAATATATGTAATAATGTTCTCCTTACCCCACATGTCATCCTTATCTCAATCTTCCTTCTCTTAAAGTTTTTTTACTAATCTTTATTCTCCCGAATATTCTAATACACTTTCTTTATATATCCGACTACACAACGTTGTTTATTAACTGTACGTCTTATTACAATATCTAATAGATTAATATATATTTATTTATATATGTATAAATACACTATACATGTTGAAACATTTCTACTATGAAATTCTAACCAACCTATATATCTTAATTAATACATATATTATACTAAATACATAACAACCATAAAAACTGAAATATTATTATATGACAATTGGAAACTAAAATTTTTGGGGTTAATTTGACGATTGCTAAGGCCTAAGATCATTCTTCATTAGTAAAGAACAGAAAAAGTGGACTCCTATGTTTTTCAAAAAGTTAAGAAATGGTAAACATAGAGGGAATAATAAGAAAATACTTATACTATTATCATTCATCTCAAAAGTTGCTCCATTTCGGAATTTCGTATTCCACGAAGGACGACAGGATCAAAATTCATTTCAGTAAAACTACTAAGCCTCATACGAGAGTAGATCCTACATATTTTTTGAAAGGAGATTTCAGGAGTAAAACAATGCATAACCATTCATGTAGAGTAGGAAAATTAAATATTTCCAAAACAAATTTATAATTACTTTATTTGAATTCATACACAGCACGGTATTATATAAATTATTATTATTTATTACAGGGTATGACGTCACGATAACACATTGAAATGGTGAACCAATTTAGGATAATGATTTCCATTTGCTAGTACACCACCATAAAAATGGGACCACTCAAAAAGTACAACATCGAACAAAAATCCTTACAGATACATATTTTTTTCAATACGACTTTTTCAAAATTAACATTGAACATGTTTCTATAATATAACTTTGATATTTCTTATGACAATAAATGATTAATAAATTATAAGAATATCAAGAAAAGTGTCTTTTTTCATCAATTACTGTCTAAAAAAGAAATTTCTTGAGTTCAAAACAAGATACAGAATCAATAAAAACACTTTGACAAAAGTTTTATTCATCGTACTTTTTATTTAGTGAATGGTTTAATGGCGAAAAATAACTCTGCACGATAATAGTCCCGAATTAATATAATCCCTTATATTTAAGAATTCAAAAGAGTAACATAAAAACTGAGGTCAAATTTGGATTATGTGTTCAAAGATGAATACCATTCTTTATTTTAGTTCATTTATTTAAAATTTGACCCTGCTATTCTTCCGTTGTATTATAAGTTATTTGTAATAAAAATAAGATTTGAAATATACCATATACATTTTTACAATGATATAATTAATACTTTTATAGTATATTAAGTTAATAATTATTGTTTTTATTATTTAATCGTGATACTATTTTTAAATATATAATATCATCTAAGATGTAGCTAAAATTTCACTTCTTATTCAAATAGTTATATTTTAACATTTAAAAAAATACAAAATGGAGCGACGTAGCTCAGTAGACAAGGGGTACAGGAAAGATAATATCTTGAACTCAATGTGCATAGGCTTGATTCACGGTTGCTCCTAAAGAAGGAAATATACTTTAATAGGGATGGGTACAACGTAGAGAAGATAACAGTTTTAAGATTGGAGAAGTCTAACAGTTGGTGTTATTGTTATTTTTTTTTCTTTCTTTATTATTTAATATATCGTCCTAGTGTCAAAATCTATAACTTAAAGAAAGATTCTACCTTACCCTTACTGTATTTTTAAAAATATAATAACATTTTCTCCCCCCAAAAAAAAAACAACAACTTTATAACAGGTAGCTGATGTCTCACTCCCGACTTCTCCTTACACTCTCCAAAATACCCACTCCTATTCATTATGGTATGGACTTCCAGGATAATTTCTAAGTCAGATGGCGTAATTATAATATTTACTTATACTTATTCAGTGCAACTTTATGAGACCAATTAAAGAGACATTAGAAATAAATTAAAAAGAGATGCATATAAAATCATTCAAACAATTTATTAAAAAAATATTTTTATACCTGAAGGACAAATAAAGATTCCATGAGACTGTATACTATCATTATGTCTAAAATTATCCCTTCGAGTATTGAAGTATTTTTTGGAAAAAGTATAATTTCTTATTGTTGAATCCATTTCTCTTTTAAAGTTAGTTCTGGCTGCTTTGTATTTTTCTGGAATATGCTCAGTTGTAAAACCACTAGACTTATTAAGAAGATGATGAATAATTTCACGAGGATAATATTGTACTTCTAGACAAATATTTTCCGTAAAAAAATCACAATCTAGTTGTTTTTCGAATGTGTTAAATAGAATCTGATTTTTATTTCTAAAATTATTTACTTTAGGTTTGCCCAACTGTAATGATTCCTAACAAATTTTTCATTCAATATTACGTAATTATTAGTTTGGTAATTAATAGTATAAAATTTAACTCACATCATTGTATATATTTTCAGTTATATTGCGTCTTTTTCCAAATAAATCATCTTCAATTATTATGATGTCAGATTGTTTATAATTTAGAAACTTATCTAAAAATAGAAAATTAACATTATTTCAAACATTAGAATTCATATAGACATAGTTTTTTTAAATATTTACCTGGCTTATAAATGGACCCGCCTGAAAAAAGCTTGGAAGTCACATGTGCTGTTGATGTAAAGAACTGTATTTAAATAGAAAAAAAATGTGAGCAAATCACAAAGTATATGTTGTTCAGGCATAATAAATTAAAAGGCTCAATTTCATATAAAATATAAAACCATACAAAATTAATTAATAACCATATGTAGATATTATGAAATCAGTATAGCAAAATCGTACAACTTTAGACCAACTTTAATCATTCCTTAATTTATTGCAAGGTATTTCGAATTAAATATTTTTAGATAAGAGGTTATTTGATTTTAAACAAGATAAATAAGTATGTACATACAAGTGCTGAAAAGTGGCATTAAAATAAATAAGTGGCTATAATTAGGCGCATTAGAGCCGATTAAATCAAAAAAACATTTTATCTTATAATTTTAAATGAAGGCTGTGGGCTTTGGGTAACCCTACATAATATTAAAATAATTGATGTGTGTGTCTGATTTATGTTCGTCCCTTTTGGATAAACAATGATAAAAACTTCAAAAACGGAGACAGATATAGACTTTAGACATAAAATTATTAACAGCTCAAACACTTAAGTACATTCAAATTCAACCAACTAATGTTCAGAATACTGGCTGGGGAAAGACACAAAAAATAGACAACTGACCATGATATAGTATTTTTTTTTCTTAGTGAGGTATCACCGTGAGTTCTATTGACTTTGTAATTAATATCCTCGTTAATATTGTATTTTGCTATATAAATGACCTATTAGAATTATTAGAGTTTGTATCATAGGTGAAACAGTTCGATTTCTATCAGTTCTATGTTCTACATTAATTTTAATTCAATTATTCAAATTGACAATCATATTTTTGGAAATCTATAAGAAGAAATTAATACCTTTTGATCATCAAATTCAATAAAATTAAGCTTATCTCGAGTTCTACGACGAAAAATCATTGTATTTCGATTGTAACTTCCGCCATTATTAATAAATCTCATATATTTGAATTGTGGACTTATTGAAAAAGAACCTGACTTCTTTGCATGTTTATAAATATAATTATTCATTTGATATTATCATATTTAAGTCAAACTTAGTTTTGTTTGTTATTTATTTTTTTAAAGCTATACTTAAATTTAAAATTAGTTGGTGCAACCGGATTTAAATCTTTCAGTACCAAATCTGCACTAAATAGTATTAAAAGTATTATGAAAAGTTATTTAACAGAGATGGAAGCATATCCATCAAACCACAAAATTATTTTTAAAAAAGGGCCTACAATCTACCATTCTCCGTAGATTTTCCGTAGACCAATATATTGCAAAGATGGTTAATATTTACTTTATGAATTTTTTTCATATGATAATTGAAACATTTTAGTATGTAATCAAATTGGAAAAATAAATTATGAATGATCCTCGAACTGTGTTCGCATATCCTAGAGCAGTCTTAGATTATGACATAAGATACTTTTTGCACTTCCCTTGACTTCGAGACATATTTTAATACCAAATATGTTCACACTTCCAGGAATTTTTACCTAGGTTAAGAATTAAGCTTTGCTTAAAAGTTTACGTTTCCTTACTAAGTTCTATAGGTAACCAAAGCTTTATTTTGACTATATTTCTCAAGCTTAAGGAGTTTGAGAGACATTATTCATTCATTATATTGTATTAATTAAGTTATGGAGGCTGGGTAGAATCTCATATGGGAAGTGTTCTGACATCTGTAGTGTTTATATATATGAGGGTATTATACATAATAAGAAACACACATTTCATACTCAAGTATATTAAAGTAAGCTTATAATAATATATTTCGATATATTTAAGTCAATAATGCTTGAGTCTAAGATCTATAACGTGAGATTTGAAATGTACAAATAGATACGGAATATTTTAGAAAAAAAAATTATTATCCGCTTCTAAGATAGTGCTTATATGAGGTAAAAAAGAACAACTATTTATACATTGCACACAGTCGATAAACTAAATATTGACATTATTTGAAACTATCTTCCTTTTTTTGGTTATAAAAGGCAATTTTTCATGTTTATTTTTTTCAAACCATTGTATATTGATATAACTGATGAAAGTACTGGTACCAACTGTTCTTTTTCTTCCTTTTTTAACCTCAGCACGAACTTAATATTTCCAAAAACCCTACTTGTATATTCTCTCATCTGACTTAAAGATTAATGAGAACACTTTGGGAAAATAAAAACATTGTTCGTATTGACAACAACTAAAAATTTCACAAAAAACTTACAACTCTATCCTAGGGTAAAATATGACTTTGGAGAACAATAAATAAGGGGCAAAAAAAATGAACAGCTTTCAAATAATTTTTTCCATTAATTGTTCAATATTTTTCCGTTCATCCGCAAAAAAAATAAAACTAATGTATCAACATCGTTATTTTCCACCATAAAATTTTTTATAGTTGACATATTAATTAAAAATTATTTACTCCTCCGTGATAATTTATAGTCGAAATGGGTATTAAAAAATATTTTTGATACAATGTATATACTGTTTTGTAAGAATATTTATGAACCAACATTAAATTTATATAATACTATTAGCTATTTTCAAACGAAAAATGTTGTCAATACATATATAATTATTAAAAAAATGAGGAATAATACCCTCTAATTCCTTCAGTGGGGTTTGCAATGGAGAAGAAGTGTAATTCATGGAAAATATGAAATATTTTATCAACATTGTAATACATATTATGTCGAAAAAAAATAATAATAATGTATTACCATAATTGAATAAAATATGCATTTTTATGAAAAAATTATCACTTAAAAAATATATTAAAGAATAAAATTAGTATTTTCAAAGTGTTACTACTGATATATCATTGATTTGCAGTTGTTGTTTTTTTAAATTTAGGAATTAGTATTTCTTTTTAGTTTTAATTACTATATATTGTATAAACAAATTAATATATTCCGTGAATATGATGAATTATATTACATCTTAAATATTTTTGAATCAAAGGAAAGATATATATTTCAATACTAAAAACATATTTTGTAAATGTTTATATATCATCATCCCACATAAAATATAAGGTATTGAATTTATTAAGCAAAAAAAAAAAAATACAATACAATACAATACCTACTTTTCTTATTAGTTGGAAAGTCAATATAATTATTAATAACTTACCCTATTGCTTTCAATACTCAAGAAAATAAACATTATCAATGATAGGAATAACATTATTGCTTCTTTAAATTAAATATTATTCCGTATTCCTCTCTTCACTTTCACAATTAAATATAAAAAATGAAATTAATGTGGTCGGTATAAGCGTAAACGTAGAAAGTAACATTATAACGGGTTCATTATAGCAATAGAGTCGTTTTTATTTGTGTTTAAATTTGTAATTGAGAAATGAAGGAAAAATTAAGTTCATAGTAGGACTCGACCTATGAATCGGTGTGTCAATTTAATCGGCTGATTTTTAGCTTTTTCATAATAATCGGTAATCGGCAAACTACTGCGAACTTATTTTGAAATACATATATAAAATTCAGATAATAAGAGAAGTGTATATTTATAATACTGGGGACAAAAATTTTTACCAATTAATTTAAGCCAAGGATGGAATTTATCAATAGGACCAAATCCAAAACCGATCACAGTTTTTCTTTAATTTCTATGGTCTCTGATATATCAGGGTTTATTGTAATTTGGTATTATTATATCTCAGTGTCCTTTTCTACCATTAGTTTAATCGCCAAATTAAAAGTACGATTAATAAAACTTATGTAAAAGTGTTTTTATTTATTACACAATTTAGAAAAATAAATTCCAGCATATATAAGATAAACGATTTATTAAGTTCCTACAAAATAATCAGTCAAAAATCAAGTAAAATGAAGATCATATATAGAGAATAATATTTTTTTCAATTGCTTTATATTATGGCAATAGTGTATGAGCAAACTAAAAATATATATTTATTATCCTCAAGGTGATGTGACAGCCTCTACCTTGTCATTGAAAAATGTTCCAGAATTTTGGCTGCGCTCTCTATTTGAGAAGCATTTAGGGAGGTGTATTATTTTGCCTTAAGTTGTTGCCACTCACAGTCGCTTTGTTTACAAATGAATATAAGTAAGCAACGCTCTTGCCCAGTACTAATGAATAAATCTTATATTACAGCTTTAAAAGAATTGCTGTCAGGACAGGTAAATTTTGATTGATTTTTTCCGCTTAAACTTTAATTTTCTTATGGAACATTTAATAAATATACAATGTAGTTACATATTATGTTCCAAAATTACATATTATTAATATTTGAGTCGATTATTCCACTAATTTTTATGAGAAATTAACATTTCAGATACAAAAGAGTAACCCCAATTTAAATATGCTTCATTTACAATGTTTTTCATTAGTATTTCTTAGAGATTAATATTGTCCAGTTGACTTGTTACATTTAATTTCGGAACTTTTTTGCGCAACCTATCTTATTGCTTATTTAGCAAATATTCCATAAGAAAATTAAATATTAAGCTGAAAAAATCAACCAAAATCAAACTTTTTTATGACCGTAAATAAGTGGTGGTCAACTGGAAATTACATTTGAGAGTACAAATCAAGTTATTGATAAATTGCTCTTTTAATTATTTACTTTAAATTTCAATGACCAAATAGTTTTTAGACATATTTGGTCCATAATTGGATTTAAGTTCAAATTTGTGGGATTGAATGAGATATTCAAGAATATTGCCAATAATTTAGAGCCTTAATGTGAATATTATTAGGCCTGGAATGACCTTATAAAACGAGTCGATAAGGGATAACTTTACTCAACGAGCAACAATACCATCTGTATTTCTTTCAGTACTTTTTATTATTATGTCATACACTATTTGACGTTATTACTTTTAAGTTTCAAAGCGTTATTAATTATGTACAACGAAATTACTTTCACCTCCTCTGTCGATATTAAAATATAATGTTAGCTATAATTTAGAGCCTTCAATTAATTAATGTGACTCTAATTGGCACATTAAGACCTTTTAAATATAATTGTTCATATTCATAGCCACAGATATTAAAACGTAGTTGTCATAAAAATAAAACTAGTTGCCCCGATATAGCTTTATTCAGAGAGTATTATACGATTAGACGCCATTATTATTATGTTTTCCTGGTCACTAAGATAACCTATTTATAATTTAAAAAGGAAGTAAACTTAATAAGGTAATGGTTATGTAAGGAGTATAAATTATTAATATATTTATTTATATTAATTATCTTTACTATTAAATAAACAATACTGGAGCAACTATCGCGTAAGACTCTCAATGTAACAATGATTTATTAAAGTATATATTTCACTTCTCCTCGTTTCAAGAGCTTCACAATTCGATGCTTCGTTTGATACCTTTTCAAGATTTTGAATACGCCGTTTCGATAATAATCTTCGGTTTCTCAAGTATGTTCCTCCATTCGTTCCTTGGATGATGTAGGATCTACTATTCTCCCTAACTGATTCAATGAAACCAGTTGTATCCGATTCTCTTGTAATTGAATTTTGAATTGCAGCATATTCACTCATTTTAAATTGAGGAAGGAGTATTGATCTTCCAGCTCTCTTGTCATTAGATTCCCATTGAACACTTGTCTGGTCTAAATCCGATTTAAGCCAAGTTTGCCATGTTCTGTTCAATAAATTATTGCAAAAGAGAATCCAACTTCATAATGCCATTCTCGTAAAAGCCCTTGTCCCTATTGGAAGAACACTTAGACAACCCATTTTCTACGGCGTCTATTGAGGCCAAATTTGTGTCCCCAAGACATAGACAGAAAAAAGTAGTAGTCACTACCTGCAATGTCTGGACTATAAGGTGGATGCATAAGAACTTCCAATTCGAGCCCCAGAGCCTATAGTGTGTCATCAAAGATGTGTGCTGCCTGGCAAATAATGTATTGTTGTCTCTTATTCGACAATTCTGGCCGCATTTATTCGATCCCCAGCTGCAAACGGTTGAGTTGTTCATAGTAGAGGGTAGAATTGAACATAAAAAAATTACTCGAAGCATTTTTGCGCAACACGAACTGAAAGAATATCAACCCCGTATACATTACAAATTTCCTTTTTTACGTGTTCTTTCCTTTCAGGTAGTAAAAATATAAAATATGGCAAATTTCTTCCTTTAGGACATACATACTAGACATACGATAAATCATAAATGAATTGGCCAAGCGAAATACTGTCAAAAAAGCGTTGGTAGTATACATTCACACCTTTACAACATTTTGTAGTATGATTCCATGTGATTAATAATTAACAAGATATACTTAGTAAAAAAAAAGGCTGAAAAATGAAATTTATTTTTCTAAAATCTAGGATTAGACACATCAAATATAAGTACCATTCCTGTGCCATAATTATTACTTTTAAAAACACAAAAATAAAATAATCGAACATGTAAATTGAAGTAGCTAGCAGTAAGAGCTACCTCTTAAGAATTTCTTATTGCGTATGAGTTCTCTTCCATCTTTACTCAAAAATTAGGAATTCCCAAGCTCATTTACAATTTTTTCTCGGAAGTCCCATATCTTTGTCTCGAGTTTCTACTGAGAACCTCTTCGGCTTTGGTAAGTATAGATTCATCTCTACATTTATCTTATCATTTGCATTTTATTTTCCTTAATATAACGAAATCGCCTATCAACGTACTCCATATTGTGACACGAAAATATGCACAGCAGTTGCTAGATTGTACGTCCGTATATCGTGCCCAAATTTCAATTGTGTTGGAATCAGTTTGTGCACACAACAATCGTAACACCAATCTAGAAATTATTTTTTAAATTTATATTTTAATTTTTACGGTGACCAAGATAAACTTTCCTAGCAGTATGTTGATGAACTTGTGTGATTTTGTCACCTTGTTTAAATGGATAATCACCAATTAAATGTTCTACCGCTGAGTTCAAAATCAGGTTATTACAAAAAGAGGTGACAATCTTTAACTATCAACATATGTGTCAATCGATTTTAACCACACCTCGAATGTCTCTGGGTCGTTTTGTTTTCAAAATTTAAACATCTGGAGACACTTCTGGAAGAACAACAAAATGAAAAACTTAGTTGATAGTAATAGATACAGGAGTATTGTCAGGATATGTACGTTTCATACTTCTTGCTAGCCATCTTCTGTATTGAGACGGTCACTTGGGACAATTAACACAACCATTCATAAAATGCCCAAAATTGTGTCACTTTACACACTGTTATTTCCTTCCAGGGAAATATAAAGGCCTTATTTGTTGATCAATAGGTAGATATGAAGGTATATTTTCTAATTTTCAAAAACTGTTACTCAAGCGTGAGGGGTTGAGGTACTTACTCTAGTTTGAATTTCGTCTGATCAGTTTTCTACAATTTTGGCATTATTTGCTTTAAGTATTTAATTCGTTCCTTTTTCAACTCTTCCAGTTGACTCGCAAGGCTACTTCTAACTTCGGGGACTTTTACTTTGAAAGAGATTGGCTCATTCATATCTCTCATTAGAGCTCTTGATTCTTCTTTTTTAGTAAAATTTTCTCCCTCTTGATCTGTAAATTCAATAATTCAGGTCAGGGCTGTTCAGTGGAATATTTTTTCTTTCATAACCCGTGTGGAAGTGAATAGAAGTCTATGCGGAAGGCGTAAAATAACTTAATCCAGATCTATTTGGCTTAGTTCTAAGACCTTCGTCCAAAGGAGGACTCCATTATCGAAATTCATGTCACACTGTGCGTGTTAACGTTCTAACTATCTAGTTTTATTAGTTTATTACATGTACTTTTCTCTTTACTTTTATTATATTCTGTTTAATAGTTCAGTTAACTTAGTGTTTCTTTTTGTGTACTAGTGTGCTCCGTGCATCCCTCAATTTAATCGAAACTTATCATATGATAAAGCGAAGGTCTTAATCATAACACCTTTGTAGTTATTTTGTCGCTGTAGGATTAAGGCTTTAAATATTTTAAGGAAGGATCTCTGTTAACGTAAGGTAACACAACATTCGAATATATTAATTGCCATTTAGAATATTAATCGTCATTAAATTTTTCGAGTACTATTTCGATTATACGCTATCGTTCGTCTGACGTCATCCTTCTTTCTTTTTCAAATTGTGCTGTCATCGTTGCTTGTTTATATTAATTTTGAATGGTTGTTTAAAAACTCTTCATTTCTTTTTCGAGATAATAAATTAAATTACGAAATGAACAATCGGATCCAACTATGGTTGTTAATCTACAACTTGACTCACACAATTTCAACGAAAATATGCCATTGTAAGTGATGATATAATTTTTCGGACCTTGAACCTTTGTTTATTGATTGGAACAAATGGTCGCATTTAAAAAATTTGGATTTAGCCATTCAAAAAGGCAACTATCATTTGGGGGTTGACATTTTAATTGATATAGATAATTATCTCCGTTTTGTTACTGGGAAGGTTATAAAACGTCCCGGTAGTATTGTTTTGCCTGCAGTTATAGATACAGTTTTCGGTTATATTCTATTGAGCCCTAACTCATATCAAATCCTTACTAAATTTAAACCTAAAGTTTTAGTTACAAATATTTCAAAGAAGAATGGGGTTGAAGATGAATTAAATAATATAGTAAATACATTTTGGTCTATGGAATCGATTGGCATTTTATATTATGAACGATACCTTACGAAGGAAGATCGTATTGCTCTTGAAAATTCAATAATACAATAATATATTAAAAAGGTAGATATGAGGCTGCATTGCCTTTTGAAAATAAGGTACCGACATTAAAATCAGACTATGAGGGTATTAAATCAAAATTGATTTCTCTTGAACCTAGACTTGCAAGGATACCTCAAGTCAAGGAGGAATATGCTAAGGATATGAGATCATACGACGAGTTAGGATTTGTCCGTTAGGCCACTCACGAAGAACTTCAAGAATTTCGTAAAGGTCCTCAGTATTTTATTCCTCATCATCCTGTGATCAGTGAGGACAAAACAACTTCGAAAGTTTGTCCTGTTTTCAATATTAGTTTTCCGAATAGTCGTGGAATATCTTTGAATGATTGTCTTTTAAACAGGTCGCGACTTCAACCCGATATTGGACAAATTTTACTTCTCTTTCGATCCAATAAAATTGGGATTATGACTGCCATAGAGAAAATGTTTAGTCAAACAAAGATTAACCCGAAAGATTATTGTTTTCAACAATATCTTTGGAGGGACAACAATCCTCGTATGGAGCCACAAGTCTTCATTATGACGTCCGTCATGTTTGGAGTGAAGTCTTCGCCATTTTTCGCAAATTTAGTATTAAGCATCATACTCAAACTGAGATAAATAGTAAATATCTTCTTGCATGTAAGTCTATGATTAGTAATTTAAATGCTGATTATGTTTGTGAGGGATTTGGTGACATAGAATTTGCTCAGAAATTGGTAGATGAGTTAAAAAATTACTTATTAAGAAGAGGCTGGAATATTAATAAGTTTATCTCTAATTCTTTCTGAACTGTTGGATTTTGTGTCTACTGAGGATCGATTAATTAAAAGCTTTGTTTAACTCAAAGAAACTTCGTTGGATTAAACTACTAAGGCACTGGTATTGGTTTGGATGTGATTAATTATTTTTTGCCGTATCAACAAAAGAGTAATTTTCTAGATCCACTTCCTATATAGACCTAAAGTACCATTCTCATTCAAGTGACTCAAGTTTACGATATTTTTGTATTTTATTCTCCCTTTATTAACTTGAGCCAAAAATTATTGTACAACCCTATTGAAGCATGAAAAAATTGTGGGATGAAGAGCTCGATAAGTACAGCGTCTCCAAATTCAGAATTGGGAAAAGGAGAAGGAATATATTTCGAAATTAAAGATGAATCGTAGTTTATGTCCGCTTTACGGATGACAATTTCGTCTAAACAAATTTCCTCATCTGTAAATCTCGTGTAGAGCCAAAGGCAAGAAAAACTTTTGCTCGATTGGAATTATTAGAAGAATTACTGGGAGCAAGACTTGTTTTGTATGTTCTTGACTCTTTTAAAGCTATTCATTTGCATATTCGCTCATTTTATTTCAATAAATATTCACTTCTTTACTCTTTGATTCATCATATTAAGCTCTCTAATTACAGTTATATTCTCAAAACTTTAAAAAATATTCTTATCAAGTTTTTTTTTTTTTTTTTACTTAAGAAATAGAGTATGTTGAATATATATACAATAAGAACTACTATTAAGCAGTATTTTTGAAATGGGAAAATGATATTGGTAATTATTTAAAGATTTTATCATTAATATCATAATCCTCACTCTTAATCTTAGGTTCAAAAATGACTCTATCAATTTCTTCTAAAAGTTTAAAGAAATGTGTTAATCTTCATCTTTTCTGTTGCACTTCATTTTCCTAAGTTCTGAAATTTTGTGCATAGTGTGGAAATCAAAAATAACGACGAAATCAATCTAATCTTCATAATACTATCGAATAAATTTAAAATAAACTATTTTGAAATTAACCACACCTCATGGATTCTAAAATAAGTACTATCAATTCTACTCTTAACATAATATTAAAAATTATAGGCTAAATAAATAAATTGCTTTCAAGATAAGAGAGTAAATTTTGAAGGACATTTTTATACACTAAAATTTTATTAAGAAAATGAATAGTTCCCAATAGGACATGAGTGGAGTTTACTTATATTAGTTTCTAAGGGAGGCTAAAGTGAGTAGCACTATATTTTAGAAAAATAATACAACTCCCAAATAATAATTATGATTATCCGACATATACTTATCAATTATTTTTTTTATGCTAATATTTGAAACATACATAATGGTATCCAGATCTATTTTTGTATCCTGAAATCTATTTTAAGTTATTTATTTAGTATTTACCTTATAATTGTTTTTGGTTGTGGCTAACTTCAAATTGGTTGATTTAAGTTTATTTGATCCTTTCTTTGAATATTATAATAATTTAAAAAAATAGTGATTTACACACTATGCACACAATTTTATAATTTAGGAAGATAAAGTCTTCAGGAGAAAGATGTCAAGGATTCCAATAACTCTTCAAATTTTTGATTAAAACTGGAAAATACCATTTTTGATTATTTTATTGAGAGTGAGATTATCATTTATTACATAGAAATTGTGAAAACTATGCTCAGTATATCCCATTAAAGTTAAATAAAAAAAATATTACTCGCCTTTATACTAGTTATAAAAGAGAAAAGCCAAAAAGGAATTTTTATAAGCCATGAATCCTAATTATTAAATGAGCAATTTTTATTGATGCTCAGGAGAAAACTCAATATACAAGGTACAAGAAATTGCGCGAGGATATCCGATCTGATAAAGTGTCTTGTCTTGTATCAAAGAAAAACTGATTTGAGAGGGTCCAGTTATTCAGATCACAGACATGGTTCCAATAAAATTCTGGCATGGCTCTGGTGATTTTAAAACCATAATTGAATCGAATAATATGTCTATTCGTCCTATAGTAAAGGCTCACATGCAGTGTTATGTTATATATCGGCAAGTTGGGGACGATATTCAAAATTTGAAATTTGATTTCAATATTTATGTGACAGTAATTACTTAGTCCTTTGAAGGAGGCAATTGCTTATAAAAATTGGATTGTATACAATCAAACTCACGCTAGTCTATAGGAAAGGTCATTAATATTTTAAAAAGAGATAAATATTAATCTTTAAAAAAAATTAATAATATTTGTACTATTATGGTATTAAATTTTTTTGTTTTTTATATCTTTCTTATCTATAACTAAATAATATTTTTGATTACATTTTTGAAATTAATTTCTTATTCGTAATAAATAAGTTAAATACTACTTAATCAAATATGGAATTCTAACGCTTTTTTTTCCCCCTTGTGTAATGGATCCTATAATATTTGAGACTGAACAAGAAAAATATAAGATTATTAAGATCAATAAGAAATTGACGTTGAAAGAACTAGAACTATCGCTATGATGTCATTAAAGTAATTAAAGGAACGGATTGTTAAAAAGTAAATTTTACTTTTCGATGGTTACGAAAATTCAGGATGATTAAATTTCAAGACGAGACTCATTGTCTTTTTTTCTCTATTGTGGAATCGAGGGTATTAGTTGTCATTAAAGACTATAATCTAACTTTATGAATGATGATAGGCTTAAATAACTTCAAAAAAGGATGAGGTTTAGTTCTTACTTCTATGCTAGAGTAACCAACAATCCTATGTTCTTCTTTTTTTTTTTTTTTTTGCAGAGATGTCAAACTTTTATTTCTGTCCAAGACATCCAGGGACCATTTTATAAAATAAAAATTAATTTATTACAAATTATTCTAAATTTATTATTTTCAAAATATTAACACAGACTCTCTGTCCTAACACCGACACTGTTGGATGAGGTGTACAATATTTTGAAAGTCAAATCATGGTCTGTCTATTCTATCTATGGTTCAATTTATCAGGATGCAACTAGTTTTAATGACGACGTTGAAGTGTATATGACAATAGAGCATTTAGTAATCCTCACTGTATTTGAGAAAATATCTACACTGTCTTGTTCCATGATTGAGATTTGAACTGTTTATATTCCTTAGCAGCAAAAATGATTTCTTGAGTATATGTGCAATAATTACTCAGCAAAAATGTATTATAAAAAAATACAACTTTAGTTGATTTAAATTTGTGAATATAAATCGAATCAAAATTTATTTCGGGAACTACAATGAACAAAAAAGTAAAAACATTATATTTTATGATATTATAAATAGATGCATTTGTTTATCAAATAAGTGTTGTCTTTGTAACTAATTATTCTAATAATGTATATGTATGATAAATCACATTCAAAGTAATTATAACCAAAAACCAAAAGTTAGAAACTTATTAATGGAAAACATATTATTTTTAAATTACTATCATAAAAAATAACGTAAACAGATATATTGAATAAAATAAAATTAAATCAATCATAGATTGTCCTACAAAATTCATTTTTTTGTGGTGGTAAAATCGACATACAGACTATTGAAGGGTTTGATGAAGTCCCAGATTGTGCTACTGATTGTTCTTGAGAAACTTTTTTAAACGGAGTACTTGAAAATGATAGATCATAGTTTTCAGAGACTGATCTTGGGACAATCATTGAATTCAATCCTCCTATGAGATTTGGATCAGAGGGACAAGTTCTAAAAGAATTCACAGAAATATTTTCATCGTCCATTTTAGTGCTGTTTGATAGTGGAACCGGTACAGAAATCAATGAAGATGATTTTGTTCGTGATTCATCAATTACACTATCACAAATTGCCCCTCTATGATCTGGTAATAATCCTAAATGGGGAGTTCTAGGCTTTGGCAAATCTTCTGTATCGTGAACCATTCTCCTCCACACAAATCCTTTTATATATTTATTTTAAAATATTAAAAATGATAGATGATATTTATAAAATAATTTACCTTGCTTAGTTTTTTTTCTTCTGGAAGAATTATTTCCACCTACAGATAAATTCTTTTTCTTCTCGAATCCTGAGGAATTCGATATTCTTGAACTACGCCTTTTGCTAGAATACCTTGCGTCATAGTCATTATCTTCTGATAGATTAACACTTTCATAAGATGTTCTTCGAACTGGTACTTCATAATCATTAGAATCAATTCCTAGTAACTCAGCTCTTTAAGTAAAAAAAAATAATATCATTTTTGTTAAAAAAATACATATATTGTAATTTATTTAAAAAGTTGATAAAAAAATTTCAGATGTGGTCACTGAAGTTATAAATAGGGTACATCCTACAACCAACAAGGGTAGGTAACAATTTTATAACTGTGACCATACTAAAAATGGATTCTTTAAGATTGAGTTTATAAAAATATAATTTAATATGATAAACTTGTCAGTTCAATCATTGAAAAAAAAACATCGAGATAAATTTATAGCAGCATACGCAATACAAAAATTAAAAGAAAAAATAAGGACTTAAAAATTTATTGTCTATCAAAAATATATCTCTTTAGCGCAGTGGTTCTTAACCTTATTGGAGGTACTGAACTCTGTCAGCTTCATCAGTGCATTCACCGAACCCCTTAGTCATTGTAAAAATTAAATAAGATTTCTTCAGGACATAGATATATATTTTTTTAGTTCACAAAATGAACCATGCATCAGTTGTAACCAAAAACCACTGTGTTCAAAGAACAAAACCAACAAAACTAGAATTTAATACGAAAACATAACTTCATGATTATTTGCTTCAAATCAATGTGTTTTTCGATGTTGCCTTTCAGACACAAGTTCAGAAATGTGTGGCTTTGCCTTGGCAAGTTACACTCTCATATCGTCTTTGCAACATAATTTATTCCTTTTGTTTGGTTTTTATGTTGACCATCCTCAAAAATGCTTTCCCATAAGATATGTTCTTACAAATGGTATGAGTATCTCAAGGGCGTTCATTGCAATAAGAAGGTATGGTATGATTTGGTGATACCAAAACCTTAATATTGTTCTTGTTCTGAAGAGTTGCTCTTAAAGATGGCTCTGCTGAAGTTAAATGATTTCAACGTTCTCTTCTTCCATTGCAACACTAAACGTGAAATGCTGTCTCACCCATACTGGATATGACCCTGTGGTGGGGAAGAATCCCTCGAGATACTTAACAAGCTCTTTTAAGTGCATGACAATTGCTTGCTTCAGCTTTCCCAGCTTTCCGGGTACATAATTGTCTACAATTCCAGCTGTATCTTCAATCTGACTAACACAGACCTCCAGCAGGGGAAAGTTAGAAAAGTTATCATTTCCTGTTAGTGATTTCCATGAAGATGGTTTTTTTTTTTTAAATGACTCCAGGTTTTTTCTGCTACGATAATGTTGACTCCACCACCCTGCATCTATCGATTGAGATTATTGAGAGGATCGAAAATATCTGCTATGTAAGCTAAAGTAAGAAGGAACTGAGAATTTTTAAAGTAATCTGCGTAACAATTTCTGTAATCTCGCAAAAAGAGGATAATTTCACATGCATAGCAAAAAGACGATTCAGCAATTTTCCCATCGATAACCGAACGTTAGAATGATACAGAAGTACCTCAAATTCTAGGTTCATTTCCTTACACAACTCTTTGAAGATGCAGAGATTCATAACATCATTTCGCATGTAACTAACAAATTAAAAAAAAAAATTTTATATGTATGCCACTTTTGGAGGTCAAATTTTTGTTGCAAACGAATGCCTGTGCAAAACACTGTGCGTAAGAATCATATGTGGTGCATCAGATTTTACCTGTGCTCCAAAACCAGAATATCGTCCAAGCATGGCAAGAGCTTTATTCGAAAAAACTACTGAAACCATATTCCATGAACTATTGTTGTTTTTTAAGAAGTCATCCAGTAGTTTATTCACATCGATTGCCTTGGTTATTGTTATAAGAGGCTAACAAGATAAAAAGCTTCCTTTTATTACGTCTTTTTTCATATAGCAAACATATACAACAAGCTGGCTTAGATTGAAAATGTGAGTAGTCTCATCGATTTGGAAGCTGAAATCAGATCTGCAAATACTTAAGCCAAGATGTGATTGGTCATGTTATCTATTCTGCTGCTAATAGTGTCATTTGAAAGAGGAATGTGTGATAACTTATCTTCAGCAGCTTTTTCCAGCATGATATTCGCCATCTTCAACACAGCTAGTTTTATAAGTGTTTAAACAATGTTGATTTGTTTGCCCTGCTTAGCGGTGAGGTATGCAACTTGTCACGATGCTGGGAAGATTGTGAGGATTGTCGATGAGTACAAAGTCAAGAACATGTGGAATAAGCTTTTCATCAAATCTGGTTCTCTTCACCTTGAATTCAGCAAGTGCTGTATTCTTGTATTTCCCATCCCCATGCAGCTTTAGAAAGGGTTCCTTCAGTTTTGCTGGTGCTAGACTTGAATTTCTCAACTTGACAGTGCAAATCATACATTGAGTTTGCAGAATCGCATCACGTTGCTCTTTACACGGTAATTGATATTGTACGTATTTATCCAACGACTTTCTTTTTGCTTGACATATCTAGTAAGACAGGATTGAAAGATTAAAAGAAAATAACAAATGACATGCAATCACTACAGCCACAAGTTGAATCGCAGTTTTGTAATGCTGATGCGGTACACTCTCAATGAAATCAAATCGACAGTGGCGTCTGTGGATTGAGGGACCTTGACGAACCCTGAGAGTGTCTCACTGAACCCCTGGGTTTCGATCGAACCCAAGTTAAGCACCACTACTTTATAGTTTACCTTTATACTGTATCTGACGAACAATATCTGAACAAGATATAATAAAAATTGCCACGAAACCTGCTACATTCAAATTACTTTTGAGGGGGTGAAGGAAGAAGAAATAAATTGATCTAGTACTTTTTTTTTTAAATAGTTCATGTGATAATCTTTAGTCAGAATAGTGATCTATGCATCAAATTAACTAAGTCTATGACAATATGGATGGTCTGGATGTATCCTTGTTGCAGAACATGTGGATATTTGGATCTGAGTCCACTCATAGTTCCATTGAATTCATATCTGTTTATAACATAGGAAATAAAGGAAAATATGAAATCTGACATTAGAATTTTTTTTGTGCCTTACTTGTTTGATAGCATCTCATTTCATGGAATTATCGTTCATTGCGCAGATGTCTTTTAGCATCCAAGTGGGTTATTTCATCATCCATTGGTTCAAATACATATCCCTTGCTCTAGATCTTATATGGAATAATTGTATACTTCTATAAGAACTTAAGATATGTTTAATAAAAATGAATAATACGTGAATGAAATGTACAGTGAAGAAAAGATAGACTTATTATCCTACAAAAATCTTCTATATTTCGTCTCCTAATAATCTTAGAACACTTTTTTATTGATTTTAATACTTATGTGTCACTAATAAACACGAATAACAAACAACTCATATCTATGACACTGAATCCATTTGTGAAGCTGTATTATTTCTGTAATTGTAGACATTTCATTTTCGTTTCCGATTCCTTATTATTTGTGAGTTTTTCATTGGAAAAAAGTAGAAGACAAGCTGAGCCATAAAAGCTGCAAACCAGATTCAACTATCCATTACATACAGATATGCATAAATAGTTCATGGGAATTCTTACATTATACATTTGTTAATAAATCTTATTATATAGTAAAACTTAAGTTGACTTACATTGGAAAATATGAATTTCTTTTAATATATTTCAAAATTTACTAAGTCAGAATTAATTTAAGGGGTAATGTTGAGGTAACTTATTAGATAAACATTCTTAGATTTTGGGTCGTTTTTTTATTTTATATGTTAGAGAACTAAAGCGTGGACTCAATGTTTTTACCAAATAACAAATGAATTTTTTAATTCCAAAAGAGTCCATTTATATTACTAACTCATTCGCTTCAAGGGGTTACTCTCTGATTAGAAGACTAAGTGATTTTTTTATAAAAACAATTATTCACTCGAGTGGTGGCAAATCTTTCTTGGCGCCTTTGTAAGGAAGAAAGAAAGAGTTACTGGAAAAATATGAGCAATGTTATCGTAAAAGAATTAATATAAAGAGACAGTAAGTTATGTTTGAACATACACAATATTAATACGATATCGGGAGAAGACTTGCTCTCTCGATGACTTCCTTTAATCAACTAAGAAGGCTTCATATTTATATTCATCTAAATAAGTACACGCTCGATAAATGTGTTGATCCGCCTTAGGTATAGCAAAGAACAATAAAACAATAAAGAAGATAAGCAGTGATGTAAATCGTTCGTACTTTTTACCTGGCCTGATAGTTGGTATTGGTAATCTGAAAAAGGAATTTCCTTTTCCTTTGCAGTTGTCATTGTTATTCAATTGATGAGTAGTGATCTTCCATTACTAGATAAATTCAACTATGTTCAAAACATGGTTGAACATAAGTTTGTACTCATAAAAGACAGAGAGTAACCTTGAAGATTTGTTGTAGAGATATAATTGTAAGTCCTTATAAGACTCAAAGTAAAATTGAGGATCGACATTGGTGTATTTCTGCGAAATTGATTCATTCAATTCCTTCTCACCCTTATTTTTGGTCACAACTGATTGTAGCTGATCTAACAAAACGTCATGAACGCTAACCTACTTTCCTCCTAAAAAAATTTCAAGTTGTCATAGTTACTAAATTGATTGTTTTCAACATGCCCAAATATACACAATTTTCATGTCTAAATATTATCTTTGTGAAGATATTGTATCTCCACACAAATATTATTAAATTTTTACCGTATTAGCTTTTTATAGTGTATTATCAATTGTTTATGGGGAAAAAAGAATGAAAATTGTAACAAAATTGTTTTAAGTAACTTTAAGTCCTACATTTTCGCCCCTGGTAATTTTGCCCCTATGAGATTTTGCCACATGACATATTAACCACCTTGTTTTCTTTTTTATATTATCTGTTCGAAATTTACTATTGTACAATAATCATGTAATTATATAGTTAGAAAAATAAAATAAAAGGAAAATGATAATGAAATAATTCATAATAAAAAGGAATAGTCAATTAGTTCCAATATTATCTGGAGGAGTATAAACTACCAATTTTGTAACTTGATATGGTGAAAAACATCCTTTTTGATGAGAAATCCCAAAAAATGATGGATTGACTGAAGATATATAACTCAAAATCAAAAAGAAAATAGCTGACTTTAACATTAATTAAAAATGGTTGATAATGATAAGTTAGTCATATTTATATATTTCTAGATCCAACTACCCGCTCGTACTCTTCAAAAGTTAAATCCCTTGATGATTTATACAATTTTATAGAAATACCTAATCAACTAATACGTTTTCAAAACGAAAGAAAGCATAGTTTATTGAAAATTTTTGTTTGTAACAAGAATTAAATAAAATAAATATCTTATCTGTAAATAATCAAACTATCTATACATGGATAGTAGATAAATTAAGAAAGCAAAATAATGTAAAATAAGAAATAGTAATTTAAGTATTGTGAGATAAAAGCTCGTACTCCACAACGAAAGAGTCCTTGACATTATATTTAACCAGACAAATTCTGCGTATCGATTTTTTCATCATAATTAACAGGTAGAGTACTAGAAACTTTCATGTTTGATAAGAGCTTTCAAAAACTGCCCCTCAGCCCCCTTTGCCACTGCCACAAATAAGGTCTCCCAAGTGTTGTTTTGCTTTATCAGCCCTTTGAATCATATTTCAAATAGTAAAGAAAATTACATAAACTTTTATTTCTTTACTTTCTTCTAAGGACTATTGGAATAGAATGCTAAAATCTCCATTTTAGCGTTCAATATATATATATATATATATATGTTCCGTCCATTGAACGCCGTTCAGTTGTATAGAAGGTAGCCATTATGAACTGGACATTCTCAAGACAGTCACGGGCTTAGACATGAAGATGAGAGTTCTTCAAAAACCCATACTCATATTAGCCAACGTAGAGAGTAAGGAAGACGGACTTACAACAGGATGCGCCAAATAGAGAATGTAGAGAACGCATGTGTTAATTTCAATCAGTTAAGAACGAAATAATGAGATGGATTAATGGAACGCAACAAGCTCTGTGTGGAGTATTAACACAAAAATTATTATCGAGCAGGGCAAGAAACTACTTCATTGGGTTGCAGCACCTCTAGTATCCCCATTTCTTAATCCTGTTGTGGATGAAGGAGTAGCCTCTATATACAGGTTACCAGTTAAACTAAGAAAAGTAAAAGGGGGATTGGAATTATGAATTAACATTTTTTTATATTTAGAAACATGGATCAAGAGATCCAGAATGGTAAACAAGCTCATCAAAATAAATTGCGAGGACACAATTTTAAAAAGGGTGAACGTCTTTATTATCATCATACCCATGTACACTCACACGTACACCTACATGTCAATATTAATAATAAACTACATTCTCTTTTTTTTTTATAAGAAGAAAAAACAGCTAAGTAAAACTGGATATTTGCAACTATATAAGATCCAACTTTTATTATTTTTGTTTGTATTAGTAAAATATACTTCGTGTCACTTAGAAAGAATAAACTTATTTAAAAACTTATGAAATTCAGCATCATCTTATTTCCAAGTCAAATACCTAATTGATTAAGTCCATGTAAGCCCGGATTTTAAACTATCATTCCATGCATTGTAGCAAGATATTATGCTTTGTAAATATAGTTTCAAGATTATTAAATTGTGATCGATCTGAGACGTATATATCTTTTTGAAAATGCATTTCTTTTAAAAAAGAGTCCATTTAATAAATATTTTTTTAGTGACTTTAAATTTTTTTTCTTTTTGCCCAACAACGACACAAATTTAAGTAGTAAAGTCACAGTAATTGTAAAATAAAACAGCAAATATAGAAATTATAATTGTATGATATTATTTTTTTAGAGTTTGAACCAACTAAATGAGGCTCTCTTATGGTGGTAGTCCAAAAGGCTGAAGGGGTAAAACTCTGTGTCGACTATCAAGATTAAATATATCTTAGTTCCTAAAATTCATATATCCTCCTGTCAGACTCTATTTTGTGCTTCCATAACATTAAATTAAATCATAATAGTAGAAAAATTAGAAAATTCATCACACCATTTGGGAGATATATATTGAATCGTCTTCCTTTTAGTATCTTCAGGGGTACAGATGTATTCCTGCCCTGTGAGATGTTAGATTTTGTTAAGAGTATACAGGTTCATATAGATGACATTATGATAACACGTGGGACATAAGAAAAACATGACAAGCCTTTGGGGAAGGTCATTAATATTATGAGACAAAATAATATCAAGGTAAACAAGGCAAAATGATTCTTAACAGTACAAGAGATAAGAAATGTGTACTCCCTGATACAAGAAGGATTGAAGATCTAAAAAAAGTAGTACCGGGAAATGTCAATGAAGTAAGGTCCTATTTGGGGATGATAAACAAATTGGCACGAATCATTTAACACATCACGTCAAAACGAATTGGTTAAAGGAATCACTTAGGAATAATTATGATTTTTAAATGGGGGAGAAGTACAACGAAGTATTTTGATGAAATTCTAAAAAATATTCAATATCAAAAACCTTAAAAGATACCATGAATGAAAGATTAATGTTAATGCTTCGTCAAATCGTCTGGGTGCCGTTTTATCTCAAAGAAAAAAAATGAACATGGAGATGTATAACATACGCTAGTAAAACTTTAACTAAATCTGAGATTAATTAAGCCACTATCGAAAAAAAGAAACTATGACAGTTTTTTAGGCTTGCAATGACTTCGCTGAATATATATTGGGAAAGAGATTTTAAATAAAACTTGACCGTAAACAAATAAAAAAATAACATATTCTTTGGTAGACATGTCATTGAGACTATAGTGATTTGAAAAGGTATGACGTTTCCATCAATTATATTCTAGGAAACAACAAACACAAAGAAAATTTCCTTAGTCGGAGCATATCTGAAAAAAAAAATCAACGATACATAAATGAAAAATCGATCAAGGGACGAAAAATTAATTCAAAAACCAAAATTATTATAAGGGATGCTTGAGTTAATCGATTAAGACAGATGAAGGATGTATTCTCGCCTTTTTATTTATTTTTAGTAATAATGACGTAGGGCTCAGTTTGTAACAGTAATCTATAGCTGTACCTTTAATCAAAAGATTCAAACTTGTATATATGAACGCTTGGGCTCTTTTGATGTTTCATATCTTTTTCAATTCGCATTTGAGGAGGGAAAGATATATCCGTTGTGTGATATGGATTTATATACAAGGAATGATCTTATACTTTCTGAAGTTATCAATTACGTTTACGAAGGTTGACCAAAGTTCATAACGAGTGTAGAAAATTTGGTAGGTCCATACTTTAGCTAAAAGGAGGATATATATATATATATATCTTAGATGGCATCGTTTTGTAAAAAAAAGAATAGTAATCACTATAAAATTGAGATGTGAAATTATCTATAAACTACACGTCAGACATTTAGGAACTGTTAAGGTGAAATGAGGACAAAGTCTATTGTATTTTGGTCAGGAGTTGAAAACCAAATTGAACAACTTATAGAATCATGCTTAAAATGTGAAGAATACAGGATAAAGAATAAAATGCCTCTAATTAGGAGTAAGTTGCCTGAACGATCATGGACGAGAGTTGCAACCGATCTATTAACGTTGTATCAAAAGTACTATTCAATAGTAGTCCACAACTATAGAAGATTGATTGGGATTGTGGACATATTAAAAATCTTGTTCAGAAGGCACGGGAAAATAGAAATACATTACTTGCTTGTAGAACTACACCATTGCAAAATAGACAGACCACAGTAAAGCTGCTGTATAATAGTGAAGTGCCAAAATTGATTCTACATCTTAGGAAATACATAAATGACTAGTATACTCGGAAATGAGAGGAATATAATATATTTTACTCCGAGAAACAACGTTTATATATTTGATTTGATGAATTCTTTTTTATTATTATTATTATGTATTTCATATATCTTAAACTAAATGACATAAAATCAATTTATAAAATATAATTTATGATCATTATTATTGAAAGTCATTAAAATATCTTTTTAGAAGCACTAATTTACATACATTTATATATTTCTATGAAATTTGACTTCCCTCTGAATCCTTTTAATCCAAAAGAAGTTCAAGGACTTCCATAGTCTTTTAATATGAGGGAAGCCAAGGCCCCAACCCCAAATAGAAGCTTCTACTATGGTTTGTGTAATATATAGTTTTGAGTTACTCATACTTGAGCATCTCTTATCTCAATTATTTATTGATTTATTTGACTAAAAAAGGGTGTATATCTTAGTAAATGGAAAATTCTAGGGGGTACGTATATTAATATATCATGCCTTCAACCTTTTGTTACGAATTAAAGAGATGTTATTAAAAATTCGAACACTTTTTTTTGTAGTGATTCAATAATTTTTATCTCATTTATTCTCGTAGTTTCCAAAAATCTGCAGAAACCCCAATGCCAAGTAGAACAACTGAGCGAGTGATCTCTAATATGTCTAAAGAACCTCTCAACTCACAATGACAATTTGCAAAAAAAAAAAAAAATTAAATTTATTATATATGATTATAGATCATGAAAATTATTAATGGTCTCGAACGAGGCTTTCATGGACAGTAACATTTCCTCCTCGTATCCTGCCAGAAACAACGTAAGGTTATTATCATACAGTAGCGACTTTTAACAGGTAGTTTTTCATTGCCAGAGCTCCATTTGTTTCTACTTGACTTGATGTTTTTTAACATTTCCGACGATGACATATTTCCAGATTCTAACTTTAATTTATTTTCACTTATAGTTTAAGATACTTCGTTGTGAGTCCAGGAGAGACACATTTAGTCTCTGTAACGAGCTTCTTAGTTTACATGGATTCCTGAAAGCAGAAATTGATGTGCAATGATCAGAGATGAATGAAGACAGAATGTTGAATTCTTCCAAAAAGTTAGACAAACAAAGTGTAGCAAGAATAAAGCAAAGTTGGTCATAAATCTCTATAACTAACTTTTTTTCCCTGCTAAATGTAATTTTAGGGAGAGTTTTGTTCGATATCAGACGTAAATTACAAAAGTGTTTTTTTTCCCCTGATGACTTCAATCAATTTTGTTCCTTTGATTTTATTATTCGACCCTCTGTATCCATTTGCATCTTTCTCTGGTATGTACGTAATATTCAGATCTCCAGTGATAATACATTTGCCAACATGAGTCGGGAAGTTATTTTCTTAACATAAGTTTATCCTTAGTTTGCCTCAGAGGTTGCCTAATGACATCTTTTATCAAGGAAAGTTGGTATCCACCCCTTGTACCCCCTTGTGTAGGCGTCCTTTATGGGCATGGAGAATGTATCCTTGGGTACACCCTAGAGTCAGGAGTTAAGTCTATATTTTGTCCTGGGTGTAATGAGTTTGATATTTCAGAGGGTTTTCGAAGTTATTTTCAGAAGAAAGATTTGGAGGAGGAGTTTTTGTCAGAGACGATTCTTCAACGTTATCAACTGAGAATACTAGATTAGTATGTTCTTTACACTGAGTTTTGTCCTTCGCAGGGGGTTCTAAGCTTTTTTAAGAGGAAATGTCTGTAGAACTATACACAGAGAAACTTCTTCAAAATAATGTACGAAAAATCTTGGGGTGTATTGTTGTTTTTTTTCGAGAAGAAGTCCTCCACCTTATTGATTTCTTGGTCTACTATGACAGAATACAATGCTATAAACTCTTTCCCATCTTTAAGGATATCCATGCTTACAATTTGTTCTTATTTATTTATTAGAACTCCTTATATTCATGAACTACTCTTCTCATTTCTATCATATATCAGTTTCTTAGAAAAAGCGTAATCTTGAATCTTCACCCTCGACTTGTTACATCCATGTTTGGTAGGGCCAAGACCTAAGCAATCTTGGAATTGTAACTTGGCTCCTCCATATTTCCACTAAAAGACCACCATCAAAAGGGACTATCTACAGTATAGTGGGAGGTCACTCATTATTTCTACAATTTAGATGTTCCATCTCTCCAAACGTCCTTATCCTCCTTGTATTTCCACTAAGGGACTGCATCATTAGGATTCTTTTGTGAGTAATGAATTACAATTTCTCAAAACCGTTTAAACCACCCCTTGGGCTCCATTCATTGACTCTTTACCATTGCAAAAAAATAACTTCCTGTTATCAAAAATACTAATATTTTCTATTCTTTTCAACTTCCACTTAACATCGAAAAGTTTCCATCATTGTTTTTGACCAAAAAAGGATTAAATTTTTAAATCCTCTATTCTTAGTCTGACATCTGAATATAAAGTAATCAACAAGTGCGTTTGCTCTTTGAAGATGGAATGTAACGTTGATTACTTTTTGGAAGATGTTAGCATAAGTTCTTGTTTGAATCAGAGCAGAATTGTAGATCGACGTCGAAGTAAATCCTGCCTAAATGCCATGTAAATTGTACATGATTGTAAAAAATATGACATTGGAAGAGGGCAAGACTTTTGTAGTAACTACCTAAAGAAAGTTTTTTATTTGGCAAAGCTATTATCATTATTTTTTAATTCTCAAAACGAGAACATATAAGTATAAAGTAATCACTAGTATGTCAAATAGAAGAAGTTACACTGACTATTTGTAGTGGATATATTATAAAATATATAAATTCATAGTAGACTAGAATTGAGGATCGACATTTATACTCATTCTAGGCTTAGAAATAAGATATAAATCTATGAGTCTCACCTCATCCTCGAAAAAAATATGTTGCATTGATTGTCTTTAATATTCCTCTGAAATGTTAAAAGAAATCTAATTGTAAAATACTGGAACAGAAGTTGAAGTAAAAGGATTCAGAGCACTCATTGGAAATAGTGGAACCCTACGGCAAAAGAAGGACAAAAATAATAAAATATCAATACTTAGGGTGTGGGAGGGGGCACGTTTTATTGAATGAACAATCCATTAGTTAACTAATCTGATTCACTAGGTTATAAACTATAAACGTCAATAATATCCAATTTCCAATTAATTTTATCTAATGTTTGAGTCACATTAATCATGTTACAGCGTATCATGTTTTTGTACATTATTATTCAACTGATACTAAAAAACATTCATTTGACCAATTACAACCTTTCTTGACTAATAATTTTGAGTAAAGTGTCCTTATTCAAAAATTTTAAAAATGATCGTTATTTTAATTTAAGTGTTTAGAATTCAAAAATTTAAATAAAATGTAGTGTTTCCTATTTTTTTAAATCTATAAATATTAAAGATCAGTTAGTTTATTTTTACTGAGAAGATACATTATTTTGATATCAAAGTGACTTACACTTACATCTCTAAACGAGTTTGAATAAAAAAAAAAATAATAATAATTGGAATATTTTTCCATTTTTGTTATTTTATTGTTCAAATTTATTTCCTGCTTGTTAGCTATAATGTTTATATTGATTAATTGAAATTGACATAATTTAAAAAAATAGTTTTTCAAAAGAAATTGATTTCATTTATGTAGAAAAAATGTGTTACTCATATCATTCAAACTTATATTTCATAAATTTTTTGTTACCGACGAGTAGTTGTTGTGTTGTTATTTTTTGATAAATGACCACCATTCCTCCACGCTCCTGGATGAAAAACCTGTGATGATCCTAAATCTCCAATTGATCTCTCTATTTAAAAAAAAGGAATAAATTAAGTATTGAAAAAAATATTTTTGAGTGGTGAATCCATCCCATAGATTCACCACTAAAAAAAAGCTGTTCAACAAATGCCAAAAATTTAATATAAAATACAGTTAAGAGAAAGATAGGGCATTCGAAGTCGTAGAGGGCCTGAAACTTTCCCATAGAGTTGTTCAAAACCATACGTACCGCAAATAACCAAATTGGATAATTACATAAGTGTTGAATAACTTTTTTAGAGCCTTTTCTGTTGTCATTAAATATGTATTTACTTTTATTGAATAAATTATTTAATTGATGGAATTAATGATTGACAAAGTTATTCACATTCATATTTGTTTCACAAATTAATGACGTTGGAGCCGGATTCTCACTCTTAATTGAAATAAATGAATATATAGAGTTGTAATAGTCCTATTCTTTGATAAATATCACTGAAAGCCGTTTTTACAAATGTAGTTACATATTCAAATGTCATTGTATCAAATCGTTGAAAGAGTCTATAATTCATTTATTATGGTTCTCATAGCTTGGCTTAATATTCATTGAAATTATGAATTGACATTTCTAGATTTACAACTTCGAAGATTTGCTTCCTTTGAGTAATTATGTAATGCAGCTAAATTTATCTGCCCCTCTGTAATTAGTCATAATCACCAAAGATCAATAAATTATCTGGCAGTGTATTTTGGTGGCACATACACAAATGCTTTATTCCTATGACACACTTAAAATATAATTTAAAAAAAACAACAGGACAGTTAACTTAAAAATATGCTAATTAATGAAATTTACATTCAAAATTTTTTAAAGGCATATTTATTTCGTCATTCGTATCATAGTAAATAATACTTAATAGAAAATTAGCGAGTAGAGTTTTGATATGCAAAATACAAAAGAGCTTTCGATATGGAGAATTGATAGTCTATTTTGTAAGGATTATGAATATTTCTACATTCATTAAAGCTAGGAGATTGATAAATGAGCAACCCAAAGATCCGTCCCAACAACCGTGGAGCTTTCTCCTAAAAAGAACAAAATACAAGTAATATAGTCTTGAATCAAGTCAAAAATGTCGCATGAACTAAAGATTTACTGTCATAAGATTGGACATCGAAAATGATAGGAGAATGAACCTCATTTTTTAAATATCTTACTCTAAGATGAAACGTAGATTGAAGTGTTTGTTTGCCATCCCACTCAACATGTTTTGTAAATTCATCCCTCCAAATAAGATTACGGAGATAAGACAAAATCCGATAAGAACCTCAGTTTCTCCTTCCAGACTTCTCTAATTTGATTTTGAACACCGCTCTGGTGTGTGATGTGTAATTACGTTTAATAACTACGTCCAATAATGACTTAATTTATTTCATAATATTTACCATATTAATATATTGAAATGAAGCTTTCCCTTATGAATACTTGTTCAAATAAATGTCGCTAAGATAATCCTTGCTGAAATAAATGATACTCAAATGAACGGAAATGGTATTATATCACTTTTAAAGAATTTTGCCATTTTTTTCTAAAATCAACAACGACATTAAATCGTGAAGCAAAATAATTTGCTTCATCGCTCTATTGCAAAGACGTGCCATTAAAAATGTGATGATACTCCATAGAATTTTAAAAAAAAGAACTAACATATTTCTCACACTCTAGATTATGAACAACATTGTTTTTTTTTTTTGAAGAGGTAGCCTTTAGGCTACCTGTTCAACGAAACGAACCTTTAGGATCAAAACACCATCTACCTCCCAAAGCCAAATAAAGACATTTTAAAGCATATTTCTATTATAGATCTGCTAGTCTCTGAAATTCTATACCTCAATACGCCAGAGGAATGAAGCTGAACTCAAGCAAATTATAGTTAATTACTTTCTTACATGACATATTTATATTATTTGCATTTCAGAGTATTTTTTTACACTTTTACGGGTTTTTTTACAAATCTTAATATTATTAACTTGTAAATATTACTCTTACTTACAATAGTATTAAATATTTTAGTTGTACTAACTATAATTCGACCATTATAGGCTTTTATTATCGCCTGAATCTTAAGTCAGCTTAAACCCAGTGTGTTCATAAATGTAAATCATATTGATTCAAACAGACTTTAATATAACTAACGTCAAAGTTGTAAGGATTAAAGCATATATAAATATATTTATGGACATAATTTTCTGATGTACTAGTTGGCAAACTTTAGATGTTCATGAATCACTATTTGTATACTATTAAATAATTTAAATAATGCATCAATTTTACTGCTGGTCTAGGAAAAGGATTCTTTATTAGTTAAAGAAAACTTTCCTTCGCATTGCTTCATAAAAGAAGTGAAATTTTCTTCCTAAAGGTAAGGCACTGAATAGAGGAAAATGTTAATCCTATTATTTTTCACTTTTGAAGTTACATTTCATTGATTGTTAAAACTTCATGTTCGATATTTTCTTGGAGAATTGGGCACTCCTACAGGAAGTGTGAATCCGTTTCTCTTTCTGAGTTGCAGAAATAACCATTAGGGTTATCTGATAGGTATCCTGGTACCTCCAGTGTTCCTGTCACTACTCGATACTTGAACCATTTGTCAGATCGAGTAAGGATACGATTTGTATAGCTCATACAAATAATGAGGAGTGGAGACATCAAGGCTCCTACAATTTAGTAAAGACTTTACTACACCAACTGACGAATGCAACCATAATCTTCGAATCAACTTCACACTTATGTCTCTTACCTCCCTCCTGAATGAGATATTACTTAAAGAAGGTAGCTTCAAATGGGTTTTCCTCTGCAACCACACAAAAGTAACTGTAGAACAAAGATTGGGATGTAATCCCCTCAGGTCTCCAAGAACTTCCACACCATTTCTCAAAAGCGAAGGATTCACTTCTGTAAATGCATCAACTAGAAGTGCATTTATGCCCCAAGATAGTTCAAGCAATTATAACGTTACCTGTTTATTAGCAATTAGTTTACTTATATAACTAACTGTACTTTGTTTTTGCAAAATCGACTTGATGCCTTGACGTCAGATCTCTATTTTTAGTGTGTATTTATGACACTGTAATTCCATAAGGGCTTACTTTTTAAGCATTTCACCCACTACTCGGCTAGCATAGCTTTCCAAATGTCTCAAAAACGAATAATTCCTAAACCTCCCTATCTCTTCGGATACATTATTATCTTCATCGATATGTTGCATATCGTACTGAGATTATGGAATCATAGAATAATTTTGTCCTCCTCCTTGCATAAATTTTGATAGAATTCAGTTTGACGTAAATGAAAAATATGTTGACATTCAGAAATCACGTTGGAGTTCCATAGATCAATTCCATCCCATTTATAAAATCCAAGCTTCTTTATGAAACTAGTACGCTGAGATATTTTAGATAGAATTGCGTTCTTGTTGCATCTCATGCTGTATTTCCAATGAATACAACAAGTACCCTTATCCTTATTTGGACGATTGATCGATATATTTTTACGATTTATGGATTATTGTGATTATGCTCGACTTCTCTTAATTAAAAAGGTAGGCCTGGATGTTGTCCCAAAGGATGATTGAAATAGAACTCTATTGAGGTATATGAATGATGCTATTTTTAACACAGTGTTTCCATTGATTATAACAGATGTATTGTCTGCGTAGGTATATACAGAAATACCATCCCTAGATTGGCTTTTTATCGATAAATTTGTATTTTATATTTGATTGACAAGAGAATCAACTGCAGTTATGAATAGCAAAGTCACTATCAGATCACCTTCCGTATGTATTCTTGACTCCTGGAAAGTTCTTAAATTTTTACCCATACTGTATTGAGTTTTTTATCACCATCATTGACACCATTGCTCGGATTATAAAATTTCTAAGCACCTCATTTTTTAGTGTTTTAATCAGGTGTTGTTGTGATATTGAATCAAATGCTTTTTCAAAATTGAGAGAAATAATAGTGCAGTCGTTACTTTTTTGGCAAGCTGTTTGCCAATTAACATTAAAGTCGTCCATCCCACACCCTTTCAATAAACTTTTCTGAGTCTTCATAATTATTTTGGGAATTGTCGATTTCAGCCTATCGGTGAACACGTGAGAGAATATTTTATCAATTGTGCTCTGTACGGTGATTGGTCTCAAGTTTTTGATATATCCGGGGTCTTTGTCCTCTTTTGGAATAGTTATGAGTAGGTCATCAAACACAAATGGAGGAATGAGTCTTTGTAAAAGTATATGGTCAAAGATTTTTTTTTAATAACTGTTAACTCGCCCTCAAACATTTGATTAATTTCAAAACCTATTTCTGATATACCAGCTTATTTGTTCCTTTTGTCAGTTTTTGATTGCATAAATAACCTCTTTTTTATTAATATGTTTTTCAGTCATCAATACTAAATCAGGATTATAAGAACTGAGTATCAGCAGTCACAATATCTGCAATGTTCAATAAGCATAACAAGGACATCTTATAAAACAACACAAGTGAAAATAAATTTAAGAAGGTTACGAAATTTGACCTTAAGTTTGAACTCAACCCTATAAACAAATTTACTGCATAGAATGTCGATATACTACCCAAACATGTAAATCTTCTGCGATTTGTTCCATTGAGGGTGCTTCAACTGTTCTGAACTGTGAAATTTATAAATAATTATTTATGAGAACTGGATTGAGATCCTCTCTTCTCTTCAGTCGTGTGGTAGCTTGCCTATCAGATCTATCGGTTTTATTTTCCTTTTTCCTTTTTTGACGTTTCGTTTTCTCGATGTCATTATTAATGTATTTCTTCTTTATTAGTTTGTTAGAACGTAGGAAAATGCAAACTCAACCCAATAATCTGTTAAATATATTGAGTGTTACATATTGTTTTTATTTATGTTATGTTTTCTTCGTAAGTGTTTTTAACCCTATTACAAAAAATTTACCAACTCTTATGTTCCAAATATTATGTTTAGAAGAATAAATAGCAAGATGGCTAAAAAAAAAATTACACATTATTTACAATTATTCTGTATACATTTTTTTGGAGTAGTCGGTTACAATAACGTTAAGAGCTGATTGAGTTTTTTGTAGATCATTATTATTCTCAAATAAGCACCCTTACTGGAATTGTAGGTTTGCAACTGGCTTGAGTAAAAGGTACGTCTTCTTTCTACTTTGGTCAATTTCTTTGAATTGTTTCTTGCTTTGATATCTTGTCTCTATAATTTTAATTAATAATTTCAGATCAAATTTCCGCAGTTTAATTCTTGTGTGGCAAGTACCCTTTTGTATTTTTCTTTTGGGTGGTTTTTTTATATTTAAAGGGCTTTGCCATTCTTTTCCAAGTTTTTTTTCCTGTTCTCTTATTCCTTTGAAATATTTTTTCTTAAATCATTATTGTATTATAATAATTAGTTACCATAATCAAAGCAGTTTAGAGATGGCAATAAGTTTCTAAAGTATTTTATTTAGCCTTTTAAAATATTTATGATGAATTTGGAACGATTATTCTTACTTTAATTTAATTTAAGAATCAATAATTATAGAATTAGTTTTAATATTTGGTTTGATTCAGTAGAGATGATGATTAATAGACTGAAAGACCTAAATTTTTTTTCTTAAAACCGATATTTTTACAAAGGGTATACTAATACTATTAAACTAGTGTAGTTTATAGCAGGAAATACTATGTTTTCCATTGTTTGCGACAATTATCTTTTTTCTGTCGCATGCTATCACGAAGTCAAAAAATCTCCCTTTCTCCTTCTCAGTATGACCCCTCTATGTATTTTATCGATATTTACTAGGCTTAGGACATATAAAAAGGGGGACTTACTAATATCTATTGCTTACAATGATTATGGAAAACTTTTGTCATAGTATATTGATAACATTCAAGCAAAGTTTTCAACAAAGAAAAAAAACCGTGATTGTTCACAGCATCGAAACAACTGGACCTCCTTTATACGCTAAGGCTCATCAGCTTTCCTTAAAATATATAATATAACTAGAGAATAATATCTTCAAATAGAAAAGACTATGTCCCGTATGACGTTCTAATAATACTTTGGCATCCCCATTACTAAAACTAATTACATTGCCAAAAACTAATAGCAAGTTGAGACTTTTTAATGATTTTCGACGACTCACTAACGTCATAGTTGCAGATCAATATCCTCTCCTGTAGTTACAGGATTTTATAACCCACATAGCGGCTTGTTCAAATTTATTTAAAGTAAATTAATTCCAAGGTTATCATCAGAATCCATTACACCCTGAGGATATACCAAAAACAGCCATCATTACCTCTTTTGGCACTTCGAATTCTTGCAAACGCCTTTTGGTCTTAAAAATTGGGCACAGGCGTTCTAAAGACTTATGGATCATGTTTTAAATGCTCATGATTTTGTGTTCGTTTATCTAGCCGACAACTTAATCAGAAGTGCGTCCAATAAATAATATCTAAAACATTTGACAATACTTTTCTACAAACTTCAAAGACACGAATTAGCCATTAATCTAGCAAAATGTTAAATTGGGCAACAAACTTTGACTATCTCGGTCATAATGTAAAATATTCAGGGCCACCCCTCTTGCCGACAAAGTCAAAACAATTCAAACTAATCCTTTTCTGTATAATCTCGCAAATGTTCCGAATTCTTAGGGGTTTTAATATGTAATCATCGGTTTGTAGGTAGTATGGTTAAACTTCTACGATATTTTTTTCAAAAACTAGTAAAAGCTTTTCTGAGCCAAGTATCTCTCATCAATTAAAAGATTGTGTCTACTATGGAATAGAAAGAATGATTTAATCATGTGAAGTAAGTATTAGCCAATGCTATCTTACTTGTATATCCTACTCCCCACGTAGCTTCAGCTTCTTCTTTTGATACTTCTGATATAGCGGTTATGGGCGTTTTAATAACTAAAAAAAAAAACTTGAAATTATTTATCCTTCTTTTCATAAGGCATTAATTTATAAGGCATTTTCGAAATATTGTTAAAGGTAGACAATTCACAGTTTATACGGATCACAAAACATTGACATATGCTTTGGCTAAAGTTTTGGATCTCTGGTCTACACGTCAACGACGTCACTTTTTTATATATTTCAGAAAACACTAAGGATATTCAACACATCTCTGGGAAAAATAATACCATTGCAGATGCATTATCAAGGATTAATATGGTTTCATTACCTGCAATTTACCTTCAGTCTTTGAACCTTGCCCAATCTAAAGCTCCAGATGAAATATCCTCCTACCACATAACTAAATCCAAACATAAATTATCTTCATTAGATTTTGGTTATGCAGAACAACCAAATGTGCTAATATTTGATATTTCGGGGTCCACTCTAGAGCTCGTGGTCCTTTAATAATTGAAACCGCCAGTATTTATATTATTCACCTGTTATCACGTACATCAACTCGTTTTTCTGTTAAATTTATAACAAAATCTCTGTTCGGAATAAAAATTTCAATAAAGAAATTAAACTTTTGCTTAGTTAATGTATTAAATGTCATAAGTAGACATACTAGATCAACACCCATCCAGAATCCTACTCCTACTTCACGTTTCTTTGATATTCGTGTCGATCTAGTAGGCTACTTTCTCTCCTCTCACGGGTTCTTCCATCATTTTACAATAATAGATCGTTTTTGTCGTTGGCTAGAAGCCATTCTTATCTCTGACACACACACAACTACATGTACACGAAGATTGTGCATACATGGGACATCACCATTTGACGTTCCATTGGAAATAATCTCCCACAGAGGCCTTTAGTTCATTTCTCCAACTCTGGAAACAAGTATCCCACTCTGTAGGCTATGTTGGGAGTTTATTTCAAGCAAAAAAAGTTTCATTCAAATAGGTAGACATACAAACATTGAGCAGAGGAAAAGGTCCGCCGTTGTTGAAATGATTTGTGCGAGACACAAGTCTCCTGCGATCGTCAAGATGCTATCGTACCACAATTCGACGGTCTACAGTATCTACGACAAGTGGAAACTAACTGGCCAGTTTGAACAGAAGCCTACAGTACAAGAAGTGACAAGAAGAGGAGTTCCTCTTGTCTTGTGGGCCTCAAAAGATGGATTGAGGCGACTAATGACCATGCCCACAAAAAAAAACCACGGAGGTAGCATGCAGACAGTCCACAGGGCAATAAAGACCGAGTTGAAGCTGGTTTACTACAAATAATGGAAGAGGCACATCCTGACATCAAAAATAAAGGAAGTCCAGTCAACAAGGAGCACCAAATTATAGAAACTCTTAAAGGATAAGTGTGGTCCTGTAACTTTCTTCAGTGACGTGAAGAAATAAACTGTAAACAAAGTATACAACAGTCAAAGCGACCGCTTCTTAGCTGATACAAAGGAGAAGGTCCCCATGGACTACGCAACCAAGTTTCCAGTCTTGATCATGTTGTTGGGTTTTCTTTAAACTAAAAGAGAGAGTCAGCCATGACAATTACTGCGAGCTGATGAAGGACAAAGTCATCACGTAGATGAAAGCCAGCGATGGGGGCAACAGTTCACCTTCCACCAGGACTCAGTCCTTGATCACAAGGCCAAGAAGCACCTCGACTTGCTGAAGGAGGAAAATGTCGACTTTTGGTGCCCACAGACTTGGCCCTCTTACTCTCCCGATTTGAACCCTATAGAATATTATTTTTAGAAGGAATTAGAGATTCAAGTCTACTCAAGAAATCGATTGTGAAGTACTTGACCAAGGTAAACCCTGTACACGTCGTATTGGCCTGTCCTCTTCTGGACCTGCTTTGACAAGGTTTTGTAATTTAAAAAAATCTGTAAAATTTTTAAAAAAATCAGGAGTTATAGCCCATTAAAAAATGTCCCAGTGTATCAGCACATCCCTACATATTTTCATTAGTTAATTGGGGTTTAAAGTTTTATTCTTCTAAGGTCTTGCTTAGACGGTCTAATTTTAAACTACAATGTCTATTTATATTTTTAGTAAGATAATTCTTCCTAACAATTTATATTGATTTTTTTTATATGTACACATATCAACATTATGAATGAAGAAGTTTAAACAAAAACTATCATTATATTATGTAATATTTGATCTAATTTATATAGATAAATTTAACACATCAAAAATATATAAACGATTTATATGCATTTTATATATAAAATCGTTTTGAATATATCTTACTTCTATTGACTGAAGTTTGTACCGAATTCGCAATTCCTAGACCAGTGCTTGTAACCAACTGAGATGTTGACTCTATTAAAAAAATATTATTGACATAATTTTTCATTAGTTGTAAATATATATTATCCAATACATGCATAAGAATTTAATATTTGTTAATTGATTAAAGTACATAATATGCATTCATTATAATCGATATGGTTAGGTAAAAATAGCTATACATAATGTCCTAATAAAATATTAATTTTGTTTACAATATACAAATTGAATATATTTTCAAAATAATATTATATAAATATAGAACTACATTACTTAGAGACAGTCATAAGTGATTGTATCTTTCTGGGCCAATCTAACACATGAGCAGAATAGTCACAGGCTTAACAAAGAAAATAAGTTTTTTTTGTACAAAATTTGCTTTCTTTATCAATATGACCTAAATCAAGAGTAACAAAATCCTTCCACCACCGCTTTAATATTTTAATACCGATTTTATAAAACGCTTTATCTTTTGCCTCAAAATAGTATTTACTATAAGCGATAATCTTTTAATTGAACCGAAATTTCTGATTGTCAAACACTTTTTTCAGTTTTGCAAACAGCCAATTGTCGCTGGGAGTGAAATCTGGAGAGTAGGGTGAATATGGAGGGAATTCGAATTTCAGATAATTTATTTTTGACATTGTTTTGATTGACTTATGACACGGTGAGTTATCCTGGTTAAAAGTCACTTCTTTTTTTTAAGTGGTAAACTTTTTGCTACAGACCTCCTAAAAACGCCATATAACATTCACTGTTGATGATTTTTCACTTTTCAAGCTAGTCTATAAATATTATAGCATGCGCATCCCAAAATACCAAAGGATGACCATTCTAGCTAATTGCTGTACTTATGGACACTTTTGGGAGTTTTACCAGATGATGTCCACTGAGATGATGATTGGGTTAATTCTGGAGTCAAGTGATGGATCCATATTTTATTCATTGTCACATACAACACCAAAATCCTCGTTTTTTACGTTTAAAAAAGGTGAAACACTCCCAAGAATCATTAGCACGTTTTTGTTTTTGGTTAACCGTGAGCAAACGAAAAACCCACATAATTCATTATATAAGTTATCATTTTTTATGGGTGTGAATTAATCGAATTTATATACGGAAAAAATCCTTATAGCTTCTGAAACTTAATAACTTAATTTAATGAATTAGTATAGATAAAATATTATACGTAATATACCTTTTTGTGCCCTTCCACGGCCTCTAAATTTTTTGATCAGGGGTTTACCAAAAAATTTAATAAATTTTGTAAAAAAATTTAATAGTTTTATAATTATGACTATCAACATATATTTGTGGAGTGGGAAAAGAGGTTGAAGGGGAAAAAGTTGTCAATGTACTCAAAAGCTCAATATCTAATTATTAGAGTACTGTTGGTCTTAAAATATGTAAGAACCATTTCAAAATCACATAACCTTCTCATTTGAAAATTCTAAAAGCAAAGTTTCCGCTGAAATTTACGAAAATCTTTTTTCTCCTTTGCAACTTTAATCAGAATGCAACTCCCTCATTCATTGATCTTATCTCGGTGTTACCTCACTAACAGATAAAGGACAAAGAAAATTGAATAATAACTAAAAGAGCATCGTGTTTTCTAAGAGAAAGGAGCTAGCAACAGAAAAAAAAATATATATAACTAGATATAATAATACATATATATATACATTTTTCGTTAATTATAAATTTTTTTATGAATTAATCAAAAATTATTGTTTCTGGTCTAAATTATTAGTTATATTGTTATATATGCCATTCTTGTCAAATGAAAATCTAATTTTACTGCGATACCATAATAATCTTGGAACTTTACATACAAAGGTGGGACTTAAGATAAGGTATATTTCCCCTCTAACAATGAAATCATTTGGACACAGAAAGCAATCTCAGCTGGAAACAATATAAAGCCAAAAGAACCCAAGAAAATTGTCAAAATAGCTGACTTGATCACATGTACACTTGCAAAATCTGGTTCTACCTCTTAAGCTTCTAACATTTACAGATTTTGGATTGTACACTGACAGTTGGGAAACTTCGTTAAACGCACAAACTTTAGTTCAGGTGTGTGTGTATGTTTTTATTTCTTAATTCATTTCTACTTTTTGGGTTTTGTAACATACAACTGTTATTTTAATGAATAAGAAGAGGAATACAGAGCTTTAGTATAAGGAAAAAGTGGAATAAATAATGAAGACAGGAGCTTTGTATATTTGAGGCATTAAGGGGGGAATTTTAAACATTATAGAAATTTATGATATTTCTGGAGAAGAAATTGGGGGCGCGGGCGGGACTTGTGATCGAAGGAAACATTTATAGATTGAAAACTCTGTCAACAAATAATGAATTATCCACTCGATGAATTAAGGAGATAGTAACTGAAAATGAAGTGCATACAGAATCAAAGTCTATTCTCAGATATTTCCATGAGCGTTACCAAAGAATTGTTGCTGCGCTAGAGAGGGGTTTCCTAGATCAAAGAAGGTGACCAAATAAATCACTATTTTAGATAATAAAACATCTGACTCAGATAGCATCAGAGAAAAGATATTCACTTTATGCCTTGAGATTGAGATTTGGAGCCGATATTGAGACAAAAAGTAAGTTTATTGCTGCTTTAAAACAAGGTAAAATCTCTTTGGTTCCTAAAGAAGTTGATGAGACAGGACAAATCATCGGAGACCATTAATAATTCCAAGCCATGCTTATAGAATTTTGGTTGGTGTATTGGCTAAGCAATTTGAACATATAATAAATTGAAAGATTGGTGCATAACAAAAAGGGTTCCTAAAAAGAAGTACTTTGTGTTCATTTCGAGGAATATACGAGGTAAAGTCAAAATGTAAGGTGACTTTACAAATGCCGCAGACAACATACATATGACATGATCTATTTTTATTTTTATTTTATGTTATTACACTTACAACGAACATATATTTACTGTTTTTCTATATAATATGTTTAGTTGGTTTGTGAGAGGCATAACGGTTAGAAGTATTTTCCGTGTTACGCTATTTTCTACTGTGAAAACATGGATCAAAGAATTTTTATCAAATTTTTGTGAAAAAATTGAAATTAGATAATCTTAAACACTTGAAATGCTGAGAATGGCATACCATGAAACTGTCCTGAGTAAAATAAAATTATAAATGGTACAAACTCTTCCAAAACGGCCGGGAAGATGTCAAAGTTTTGATCACTATCGTTTTATACTACCGCCCGTAGTGCATCAGGACTTCAATCGACTTCGTACGGTCAATAAAGAATATTATCCAGAAGTTATGCGCCACTTGCGAGAAGAAATGCGAAGATAGCGTCAGGCATTGTGGAAAAACAATTCATGGCTTTTGTATCACACTAATGACCCTGCTTAGGCAGCCACCATATTCACCATAACTGAAGAGACCTGTAAAAGAACGGAGATTTGCAACGATTGAGGAGATAAAAACTGCATCATTTGAAGAGCTCAAGCCTATACCAAAAAGTTTTAATAATAAGTGCTGTAATGATTGAAAAAAGCGATCGCTCAACTATATTATATCTGAGGGGGACTACATTGAAGGGAAAAATATAAATATTGATGAATAAATAAATATTTTTTCTAAAGGTACGAAGTCACCTTTACTTTTTGAACACACGTCGTATAGACTGCAATTGATTCTACAATTCAGAAACAAATACGGGTATTTACGAATATTTAATCGTTCTCGAATGGAGTAAAGCTTTCGATTTGATCAGTCATAAGTCGTGCAGTTAAAAATATGCAATTGATTCTACAATTAAGAAACAAATACGGGTATTTACAAATATTTAATCGTTCTCGAATGCAGTAAAGCTTTCGATTTGATCAGTCATAAGTCGTGCAGTTAAAAAATAATTATAAGACGCTTCTACAATCCTATTCATATAGTTTTTTTTTATGTGACTTCGTATTTCTTGTTGGATGGAGCCTAGAGTGAACCCATAAAGTTGGGGAAAAGCTAAAGACAAGGGTGTCCAGTTTCTCTCCTTCTTTTTCTACCTGTAATTGAACATTGAAAGATTACTTGGATCGTAAATATAAGGGTTTTGGGATTCTTAATAAAGAAGTAAGGCACTTGGTTGATATATACGCGAATGATGTTATGATTGAGGAATCTGAAGCAAGCAACAGGAAAAGATAGTCGAAATTATTCTTTCTGATCTCAAAAAGGTCATTAGGGTTTTGGAATGAGAGTAAATTTGGATCAAACTTCTATCCTTCCTTTCGGTTTGACATCGGTTGTCGAATTTGAAGAAAGGTTGCTGTGCAATAGTCAACAGTCAATATCTTAGGTGTTGAATGGAAAGGGGATTGAGCCACTTATTCAAATTGAATCAAAATTAAGTTGAAGTCTTGTAAGTGGTGTCTCCAGTGAAGGAGATTTAATCTTCAAAAGATACATCTCTGCAATAGCAAGTTGTATTCTCATATTATAGATATATATTGGTTTTTCTCTCCCTTCAGTGGATGAGGAGTTGTTTATTGAGGAAGATAAATGGCTTGAAACATTGTTTATAAACGTTACATCCTTGTCGTAAAGATACCACAGTCTCAATTACAAGAACGGCTATCCTTAGTTTCGAAAGTTTTACTAAAAACCTTTTTGAAGAAATCGTGGCTAAGTACCATCTTGAATGGGTAAATTTTACATACGATTCCATTGCTTTTTAATTTTAATTGTTCAACACTGACCTTTCAAATAACTGCATTTTCTATTTATCGAAGTAATGGACTGCCGGTCAGATAACTTTTCGTAAAAATTCAACTTTTTTTAATTCAAATAATACGATCAACATAATTCGCCAAAGTATGAACAAAAAACATTTTTTTCCAGAACTTCAAGAACCCAGTGAGCTTGAAAAAGATACTACTGACGAAAATATACTATCCTTTCATATTTTAAAAGGCAACCCTATTTTTTGTAAAGGATTTATTTTTCTTTTAGCATAGGATGGATGTATATTATCTTCCACTAACTCTTGATGCCTAAAATTGGATCATACTCATTGATTTTATTTCTAATTTCATTATTGATAAATCTTGGGAAAGGAACATTGTCCATTGAAAATAAATTACGGTAGAAAATTTATAACTCAGTTCTTTATAACAGCAATGCTGTTAAAGTTATCAATTCCTTGCAAAGACTGTGGACTAATCTATAATTACAGTATCCTCACTCTTGTTCACCGTTCGGTTCTCTTAGTAGTAAAGCAAATCGGTATAATCTCTCTACACCAGGACTAAGTTTTATTCAAATAAAAAAAAAAAATTATGTTTTTACAATATATTCTAGCTTTTAGAACGATAATCACTCCTATAAAACAGTTAACCTTAAAAACCGCAGCTCCTAAGGGCTTTCTTACTTTTTGTAATGAATATAAATTATAGTACTCATATCAACGGATATATTTATCATACTGACGCAATATTGAGAAAATTATCCCAGCTTGCTTTTATGTTATCGCCACACATATATTATTGAGATATATTGTTTATGTTTCTCTTTTTTACATGCAACATTAATATCTAGATGATATTTATATTTATCGATAGGATTTACTTGTAAAGCCGGTAGAAAAAAAAGCGAACAAAAGAAAAAAAAAAAAAAAAGTTTATAATTTTAATGACTTGAGAAAATGAACTTTAATGAAACTTTTAAAATTCAGCAACATCATTTTAAAATTGAAACTTCTGAATCCCTTTCTAATTAGGAAAAAAAATAAAGCAATTCATTATTCTAAATTATATGTACTTTGGAAACTTTCACCGAAAGGAAAATAAAAGATACATTCTATTTGGTGTCTCCTCTCGAAGTAATAATATCTCATAAAGAAAAGGCAATAGATGGGTATCTTAGTTACTCGAAGTCGTCTATAGCTCAGAACGTAGCTGTATACCATGTTAATAGTTTTATTGATGTAAGACTGGAACAAATTCCCGTTGCTGCACTTTCATTGAAGATCTTGTCGTCCAATACGGGATTGTAGAATTATGGAAAAATATTTCTAGCAACAAAACACACATCACTGGCAGTTGTAGATCTGTCAGAATACCTCCTCGAAACAGGCTACTTTAACTAATTTTACAATCGGATCTACTAGAAAAAAAAGCTGGTATAGGCAACTGAGTGAGGGAAAATATTTCATAAGTCTGCGACAAATTTTCAAGGTCAAAAAAATACGTGTCAATGAAGAATTGGTTGAGTAGATTCAGATCATACTATTCTACTAGTAATATGAACATTATTTCAATTCAAGATCAACATGCCTACTTCCGTAGTTGTTTGTCTATTGATTTGGAAAAAGCTATTGCCTCAAATTTTTGTCAGATACGCCAATATTTGGCGAAGATAACAATTGTTGTGAGCAACTAATATTTGAAGAATTTCTTGAAATATATTCATTGTTTAAAAGAAGGTTAAAATACTTCAAGGGAACTCAAATAGAAGATGAAGATATGTCTGATTTCGAAAAAAGATTGTATATTTTAGAGATGAAGGAGACGTAAAGAATATGTCTATCGAACAGTTGGATATTTTTCGATGCATTGTTGCCACGAATAACGACGAACTGAGACAATAATATCTCAAGGCAGGGGGAGATTTAACAAGAGAGACATTGAAGAAAATTACTAAATCCTAGGAAGCAAGGGGGATTAATAAAAGGGAAGTGGAATCAAGAGGTGTTCAAGACTCTATTAATGCTGTTCAAAGAGGAAGAAAATTTGAAAAGGAGTCAGTGACACCAAAAGGTACCATTAATAGATTTGGGGATTCAAAAGGAGATCGACGATATACCAACAGCTGAAACAATACAAGTAGCACGACTATGTCAAAAGGTTGTACTCGTTGTGGAGTGTTAGACCACCTGATTGAGGATTGCTATTATAGTTTCAATGTTATTTGTTGGAATTGCAACAAAAAGGGCCATATTATGAAAGTGTGTCGTATACCTAGAAGGGACAAGAAGATTAGTTCAACTTTTATTGGGAATGTGTTGAATGCATACAACGAAGACACTCCAAAAGCCCATGTTATTGTGAATCATAGTCCCAACAAACAATTTGAATGTAATGCTTTACTTGATACTGGATCACCAATCACCATTATTTCTAAGGATGTTGTCGATAAATATAGTATTCAATGAAATGAATCTTATCATCCCAATATCTACAACGCAAGGGGAAATTTAATGAAATTTGTCGGGCATTATGAATTAACTAATTTCAAAGGATTTCCTGATGTTATCTTTTAACAGCATCGAAATTAAATCAAAATCAAAGCTCAACAATTTCACCAAAAAATATAGTGGAGTTTTTAATTGTGATAAATTATAGCCTATGACTGGTCCTCAGATGAAAATTGTACTCGATCGTAATGCTGAAGATTATACACCATTGAAGATGTGAAACAGTTCTCTCTTCATGAAGAAGAACCATCAGAAGAAGTATTAACTAAAATACAAAACTTAGGTATTATTGAGCCAGAACCAGATGTTACGGAATGGTGTTCATCTTCAATGGTGGTTCCAAAGCGGAATGGTAGAGGAATGAGACCTGTAACTGATTTTAGACATTTAAACCGTTATTTCAGACGTCCAATTCACCCTGTTCCATCTGTTAATGATATTGCTCAATCAGTTCCTAATGAAAGTAAAGTGTTCTGTATATTAGATTGTAAAATGGGATATTTTCAGATACGTTTGCAAAAAGAAAGTAGAGCTTTAACAACATTTAACACACCCAAGGAAAATTTCGATATTGTCGAGCTCCAATGGGTCTTTGTAGTTCTGACGATGAATTTTGTGCAAGAATAGACGCTGTTTTATGTGGAATCAAGAATGTTAAGAAGATTGTGGATGATATTTTGATATCTGGCGCAAATGAAGATGAAGTTTTACCAAAGAAGGAAGATGTACTCAGACGTTGTGAGAAGAACAATATTACCTTATCATAAGATAAAATTCAATATAGAACAAAAGGGAAATTTACAGGTATACTCATATCTGGTTAAGGTATTGAGCCAGATCCTGAAAAAATTGATAGAACTGTGAAGTTCCCAGACCCAAAAAATCTAACTGAATTAACCTCATTTATTGAACTAGCCAATCAATTAGCTCAATTTCATCCGTACTATACCAAAATTACAGCACCATTGAGAGAACTATTAAAGAAGAATATTGAATATCAATGGCAAAAAGAACAACAAAAAGCTTTCAATGAATCAAAAAGAATTATGAGCTAAGCAAAATTGGTTACTGACGCGAGTAGGCTTCATGGTATTAGTTTTGCTCTCATTCAACAGGATGAAAGTGGTGAATGTGATAGAAAAAATTTAATTCAATGTGGTTCGCGAACATTAACTCCAGCCGAAACACGGTGTTCAGCAATGGAACTTGAATACTTGCACTATTTAAAAGGTGCTAATTTCTATGTCGAAACAGATCATAACCCTTTGGAAGGTATATTTAATCGAGTTGATACATTAAATCCACGTTTATTTGATGAAGTCTGAGCCTAAACTAAAATACCTTGAGAAATTTGCAGGTGAGGATATAAATTATCAAGAAATGATAATAGCGTTTTTGGAAGGGAAATAAATTAAAGATGTATCGAAGACACATCCAATACGTTCTTACAAGTCAATTTGTAAGAATATTTTACTGGAAAACAAGCTACTAATCACGAATTATGATACCAAGTAGAGGCATTACTTATATTCGAAGATATTACATATATCTCATCCCGGTATTGTTCGAGCCCGAAAGTTAGCCCGAGATAGATACTTTAGGCTTGGTATGAATAATTCAATTCAATCAAGTCTTGAGTCGGGCTCTAAATGTATGGAAATTTAACCAAGTCAAACAAAACCGATAGAACATAATAAAATGATAGCAAGTCAACCTATGGAACAAGTATCCCTCGACTTATTCCACCAAGATAAGAAGAACTTTTTATTCATGGTCAATAGATTTACTGGATTTTATTAGGTTGAACCATTGAAAAAGACTACGACAACAGAAGTAATTAATATTCTACTAGATTGGTTTTATGACTTCGGGTTCCCAAAATATGTAAGAATTGATGGTGTCCCTCAATTTAAAAGTGAAGAATTAAAAGACTTTTCTAATTTTAATGGCATCGTCTATAAAATTTCCTTACTACGCTCAGTAAAACAGACATATCCAATCATCATTTAAAAATATGCAACATTTAATGGAAAAAGTAGATTATAATTATGGCAAATTTAAAAAAAGCCCTAGCCGAATTTCAGAATACACCAAACGGAGACTGTGATTCTCCAGTTGAAATTATGTTTAGAAGAAAACTAAGAGAAGAATTACCAATGTACGAGAATGATCAATATAAACAGCAAATTACTTTCTAAAAGGGGGGAGAGAGTATGTTTGTAATATGATAAATCAAAGAGATGGAAAGGAAAGGCCATCATTATATTGAAGCATAAGCATGGAAATTCCTATGAGGTCAAAATGGAAGACGGTTCCAGAAAGCGAAGAAATGCAATTCATATAAAGCGAGATTATACACAAATGGAACTAATTTCAGATATACCTAAATCTCCGACAAAGCTGAGACGAAGTCTTCGTTTTAATGTATTGAAATAATTATTGGTGTTTAACTCTCTTTATAAGGGGAGATGGTTTTTGATTGTTCTTATTATTATGTATTCATAGTATCTTGTATGTATTACAAACGAATAAATGATTATAGACTCATTCTTATATATACTATCAAAGTAACAAGTCGTGTTTTATTTTATAATCTTAAAGGATTATTTAGTGCTACGTATTTGCAGTTATAATTATCAAATTATATAATTATAATAATTTCTCACATGTGTGTATGCCTGTCTGGATTTGATCGTGAGGAAGAAAAAAACTCATCTAATGAACTTTCCGAATCCAAGAGCATATTTTTGGTGCAAATTTTATAGAAAAAATGAACAAAAGTGCGTAATTAATTACACCCCCCCCCCTTTCTTAAAGCTGAAATAGAAACAGCTGATATGGCGTCTCTAAGATATCTCAGCTACCATATTTAGTTCATAAATACTGTAAAGGCATATGAATGATGATATACATAATAGGAGTAATTTTTAAAAAAACTAACGTAAACAGTTCTCTATGACAAATTTCTCGATGATTCATGCACACACCTTCAATATTTCATACATATGACTGCATTGTTATTTCTTAGATCAAAATATATTTATTATATACATCAGGCAGCACTAAATACAGTCCACCCTGTATACTTGCTCGATGCTACCTGCTAAACAACTACAGGATTTGCATTGATTACATTGTTATGTCTTAGATAATGATTCAAAAGTTCATTATTTTTTACTAGCTAGATGGCTCTTAAGTTGAATCAATGTTACTTTACAAAAGCAACAACAAATGTTTCACTCAATTGAGTATCAACTCACTGTTTACACCAATTGTAACTCATTGTCACATAATGAAATGCCCTTATTCCCTTAATGAAACATCAAATTAGATTAAAGAAAGCAAGTGTTGATATTATTATAAATACTCAGGAGTGAAACATTGTTTTATTAACAAATATAATAATAGAGTCAATAGTTGTTTAAATAAAATGTTTAAAAAACGGTACCATATCAGGCCTCCACCCAAATCAGAATACATTACGTAATAAATATGTTTGTTTATCAATGTCATAAATAAACAAATTGGCTGAAATATTTTAAAAATGTATAGCTCCAAATATAATTTTAGTTTGAATTTACATTGAGAGGATCAAGTCAGGAGATTGAAAGATTCAAGATTTATTATTCAATATGATCTCTTTCAAGATTGCTTCTTATCATATCGAAACAAAAATGTTTTGTTCCTAATTTTTATTCTAGTTATGAAACTTCGTTACCTTATTCTTATTCTCAGGACAAATACTCCAGGTTCCTGGCTTAGAATTATTCTTAAACAAAACACTGGGTATTCAAGAGCTTGTTCACTCAACTTTTAGCAAGGTCACTTTGTCTTTGATATTATTGACAAACGACGGAAATTTTTGCTGTAAACAATTTGATCTGGTGAATATCCACACTGACGAGGTGTATTCCAGTATTCTGACAAAATTTCAATAAATTGATCAGAGTTTATTGTTTTAATGCCGCTCTTATATATAAAAATCTTCATATTTTTCACATGTGTTTCTACCACACCATTACTTTCACGATAGTATGGGCTGAAGATGACCAAACGAATCCATTTTTGGTAGAAACTCTGGAAATTTCAAAAGATATAAACACTTCTTTTATACGATGTTAAATTTTTAGTGTACCCAAAATATATAACCCACTTAGAAAACGTTTCAATAATTGATCATTATTGGAATCTTTTTTATCCTCATCTACAAATGTATAACCAGATAGATCATCGACAGATAGAACAAAGGACTTCTTGCCATTTTATGCAAAAAAATCCGTCGGTATTAATTCAAAAATCATTGAAGCAATTTCATGTGATTCTTATCTCTTGTATAATTGGCGTGCTCTTTGAATTTGACAAAACTCAAATTTATCAATCATAATTTCATCTCATTCTTCAACAACTTTCTATTATAAACTCATCCTATATAACCATAAACACATTCCCAAATAGATTTTCAAATACGTTATTTTTACAAATACTACTTGCTATAAATCTTGATAGAATTTGATAAACTTCATGGAGCTATTTTTCTTCACTATGTGTTCAACGTTTTTTTTAACTGGATCTCTCTACCAAAATAGGATTTGCCTCAATCTATGAAGAGCAAACTGCACGGATTTTCCAAAAGTTAAATTTTCATAGGAGGGAATTTAATCGTTTTTAGTTATTTATCTCAGTACAAGTCTCATAATACATATGAAATTTTGACATAAAGTCTTTTAGAAAATCAATTTTGACTTCTTCTGATATGTGTGAATATAGAGTTTTTTATATTTAATATTTGTATTCATTAACGATTGACTATTCCATTCTTCTTTTAATTGTAAATGCAAATCTGAGTGTATAATTTCCGATCCGATGTATGCATGCTGAGAGATAAACATATCATCCCGGCCAATATTCTTCACAAAATAGTCAACTTCTTTATGTCGGCGCTTAATAAGCCTAAATCTGAGTCCAGTTCTATTTACAACCTCCAATCTTAAACAATCCACTACGACAATCTTGGAGCTGATAGATGAGTGTCATACTCTGCTTGATGGCAAATATAAAACCTTAAAAACTCATGAGCCTGTTATAGAACCCATCGAACCAGCGAGACAAGTGACATCATTAGGAAATTTGGCTTGTAGTTTTTGACTTATTTTATACAAGAAGCGTCAATAATGTAATCTTTAGTCTCTTGCACAGAAATCTGAGCCAAAATTGTTCTTAAGACTTGTGTCTTCCATTGCTTTCTTAACATGTTTCAAGTTTATAAAAAAAAGAGCTATTCAACAATGACTGCATCGAGGACCAATCACTACTGCAGCCATTGATCATAGCTTCGTCCAAGACAATAATATTATAATTTCCTACTACAAGTTATTTCGTAATCTTTGACTACTTTATGATGGTGTAAGGAGAAGGTATGTTTTTGTTAATATAAATTTACATAAATTTTTTAGATTTGGATGGATATCAATATGGAGTGAGGCATTGCAGGAGACATGCATCTTTTTCATATCTGACCTAGAATTAGAAGTATCACGACCGAATTCAATTATATTCTTTGAATAAAGCTTCAAATTATTATCGTCAATACAGTTTTTTTATGCTGTTGAAATGCGAATTTTTTAAAGGCTTAGATTCCAAAACCACAAAGGCCACGCGACAAAAATCTTTAAGCCTTGCGTTTTTCCTTTTTTTATCGGCAAGAAGGAATTAAAAATAAAAATAAAGTATTTAATATTAAAATTGTAGGTCCAATGCATTTTAGCATAAATGCACATAAAAAAATAAACTACTATAATATTCGCGTTATTTTATATAAAAATGGCAATGTGTATAAATCTTATTTTACATTAAGGAAGACATGCTATGAAATTAACATAAATTTTTATTTTTGAATTTGACATACTTTTTATTTAATTTCAAACTCAGTAATGCCTATTACAATTATTCACTTAAACATTTTGAGTTGTCTTTTGTTGGGTTTTACTGATGTTGATAAAATTCTTCTTTGACGTCCTACATAATATTTAATCCAATTCATAGCAATGGTAGTTTTTTAATTAAGAAGATTGTATGATTTCAATATTTAGAGGACACGGCAGTTTAACATTGTAATGTCAAGGATCCATATTGTCTACTCTTCTTATACCTTTATTGAGAGTTTTATTATGATAGAAATGATCTAGGATTTGATCATTTTCTTCAAATTTCAACATTTCGTAAGTCATTCAACCTTAATACAAACTGAGTGAGATAATCAATGAATATTGTAACCATTGTTAACTATGCAGAAATGGTTGAGAAATTATATTTATGGTTATGGTAAACAATCTTTGTTGGACTAAGACTAGAGTTTAGGACCGACTCTAAAATAATTATTGGAAATTTTTTCTGTAGATACAGAGTTTACTGGTACTCATGTGCAATCATCTCTACCTCCTCTGCCAACATTTTTAATTAGAAATATAATTAATTAAAAGTTTGAAAATTAGTTTGTTTCCGTCAAACTAATTTATATCTTGTTGCTGCTATTTGCTTTTTTTATTAGTCAGATATTTAATCACATCCTTAATAACTTTATCCAATGTTTAATTAGTATTCGCTGAAATATTGACTACATGACGTAGATAAAAAAAGGACCTAAGCAACACGTCAACAATAAAGGGATTTATTCTTTTTTAGTTTTTTTGAATGCATTACGTAATTACCCAACATATCTATTGGTTTTATAAACTCTGCATACTTAATATTCTCCTCAATTTGGTATTGCAAAATTGCCAAACTAATGTTTGGGTGACTTGGACTAGGGTCTATCTAATTGATTGAACGTCCTTTTAAATATACGCCTGCTTGAGATTAAATCTCGCCGAGCTCTTCCCATTTAGTGATATTATCAACCTCAATCATATTTTCTTCTGAATACTCTTTCAAAAAAGAAAACACCTATTCTGTTTTTTCATGATATTTTTCAATTTTATTACTTACAGCTTCACAGTCCGATTGATTTTATTTGAGCTCGAGTTTTCTTCTTTTTATATTTTTTCAAATATTTAGTTAGTGTATTGAATTATTTCACTATTCCTTAGAAATTAATCAAACACAGTGACTATTATTAAATGCAATTTTTATTAAGTTTTTATGTGTTATTAGTTATTATATAAAATGTCTGACAAAATTTGTTCCGCTTCTTATGTCAATATTCGACTTCTCCACCATGATGTGACACTTCGTTGTGTAAATGAGGAAGTGCAAGAGATGATTTGTAAATTTTCGAAAATTGGATGCCAATTTATAATTAGGGTCACAAGAAATATGTAGATCTTTTGGTGAAGCATCAAACAACCCTTATAATATATATAGTCATCAGTGATGGGAAGGTATAAAGATATTTCGTGATAACCTCATGATTGAGCATAACATTTTTATTTCTGGAAGGTTACCTTTTTATTTGTACTTCAATGGTATTCGTTTTCCATGTAATTGGAGTAAAGAGATCAATTACCACTGCTATATTCAATCTTGCCAGGATGTTGGTTATTAAATATATTTTTGTAAAAATACCCTTATATAAGATCTTAACATTTACGAAATATGGGAAGACAGAGTGAACTTTGCCAAGTGTATATATATTACAACCTTTTAGAAGCTTTGGCCTCATTGCTTAGGGAATCCACCCTAAAAAAGCCTTGAACCAATTAGACATTAAAAATCATTCGTTCCTTTAAAATTCAATTGGATACTGGTAAAATGGAAAGAAAAGACTTCAACACATGAATGATTCCTGCTAAAGATAATAAGGGGGAATTTCAATTATTTTACAATTGCTTTTTCGTAGGCTAAGTCTTTTCAATATTCATCTATTCAAAGAGGAAAGACTCATTTCCTATCTTTCTATCAAATCAATCTATTTTCTGTTAAAGATGTAGGAGGAGGGACATTCTACATATACATGTTCGATGAAGCGGAAAAACTAAAATTATATATGGTTATTTTATAAAATATTTCTATATTCTTACTTCCTTTATACTTATTACAGGAAAATTCAAAAAAGAGTATCATTGTTATTATAGTATGAAAATATATCCAGTTGAAATTCCGTGGGACAACTGTGGTTGGGTAATTTCTTTCAATAATATATTTATTTGGCATTTATATTTTTAAAGCGTTTTAGAGGGCAGAACAAGAATTTCATCATTTTAAGCATCTTAGCATACTTTTTAATGCAGGGGAAAGTGGACAAGAGGTTTATCTCTGGTAATTTTTTAGAAGATAATTATTCACAGTGTTCTAATGATCGAAACCTTGGAAAGATTTTTTTTTGAACTACCAAAGTATAGATTACACGGATGAATTAATTGAAGACATAAAATGATATGTCTCCAAAATTGTCTACAAAACAAGAAGGAGAGATATGGTAATATTGGAAAAATTATAATATATGAATACTTTCGTACGATGAAAAGCAAATAAAAATATCCCGTATTTATGTAATTTTCTGATCCTCCAGGAATCGTAAGAATGATAAAGTGGTTCATTAGTAAAGAAATTGAATTTTCAAGGCTATAAAAGAATCAAATTTCATGTAAAGAATTACCAATTTCGATTCCTGAATATTATTAATGTGAAAAAGCTCTACTAACAAAGAAACATAAGAAATAGATGTAGTTCCTTGTATCAATTGTGAGATCCAGAGGAAAAAATTACTTAAGGGGCTTATGGATAGTGATGAAAATCGTGTATATTTTGGATATTAAAAAAATCAACGTGGTCACTCTGACAATTTGAACACTGTTTTGGAGGAGAGCAGCTCAGCTGTAATGTCTTTTCAATAGATCAGCTACTATCAGCTGAATAGAATAAAAAATCAAGAATAAAAAAATTACCCAACTCTTATGAAACTTCAATCTTCAAAAACGAATAGATCTGTACAACACATTCGTGGTACTTAGGGTTCAATACAAAGCTACATCTTACCCTTATATAGATGAGAGAGCAATTATTGAAGAAGAAAAATGGTGCAGCACTCTATTTCATACAAGTTATTTTCCTGTGATTAAAAGACCAAAAGTGAACTTGGAGGGGCATTACAAGACTTGCCATTGTCATTCCTAAAATTTATATTGGAATTTTAATATATCTAACACAAAACCTTGACACTAAATGGCGCTGAACTGTGACACATAGTGAGATCTAGTATAGGATCCCTTTTGGGTCGGACTTGACGAATAATACCACTTCTAGGATATTCCAGGTTTGGCTGCAGGGCAAATAATCCTTTGGAATTTTGTTACAGTTGATGAGAACGATACCATAATTGATGTGATAAAAAAAAAATTGGGAAAAAGTTTTTTCTTTCGAAATTTAACAACCCCAAAGGATCTAGAATATAGTGCCATCAGGAAAAAGTTTTTACCTTACACGATTTTGACGGACCTGTACCTTTTCTTGTTGGTAGATTCAAATACCCTCTATTAAGATCTCTGAAAGAGCATAAGTTCCAAAAACAGTTGCATGTCCACGCCCTACAACAGTCTTTAAGTTGATAGGATATCCAAAAAAATATCTTAGCAAAAAGGAATGACGGAAGAAAGTTTACAGCCCAACTCCAGATCTCTGCAGATTGTATCAGATTCACAAGACTTTATAAAGGCTATGGCAAAATCTTTAATTCTACAGTCTATGCTTTTATGGAATGCCAAGCGGTCAGTATTTTAAAACGTTTATAATATATAATCTGAAAGACCTCTCAAAATGCGAGTCCAATGCTTGGAAGGGTAACCTCTGATGCTAAAGCAATAGAGTTCGGACTTCTCAATGTAACGGCTCTTATTGCACAGAAGATGACAACATACGAACTGCTACACCTTTACGAAGTGAGGAGTATTCTACTGGCAGCTGCACTAAGGTATACAGATTTAGCACTGAAGATACCTTTCCTAGAAATCGACAATTTCTGGACGATGGCAGGGAGGGAGATAAAATACTTCCCAACAGTACCATAACTTTGTAATACCCTAGGATGATAAGGAAAATTAAGAAAAAAATTAATAATCCCATTTAGTCAATTTTAGGTTTTTGATTGCTTGGTTGTTTATTGTTTTGCTTTGGTTTAATGTGTCGCTGAAATTTTAATTTTACATTGTGATATGAATTTTATTCGATTTTTAATCAGATTTTACTTTTTAATGTATTTAAATGTACAAAACCTATAATATTGATGTAAGTTCAACCCCAGAACTAAAAATTTAAGCCATAATGTTTATTCATGTATCTGAAATACGCATTAGCTCCGGTTTTATTTATGTATTAATATATTAATGAACGATGAAAAAAAAATCGTTCTTTGTACTACCAATTACAAATTAACTGGCCTGCTAAAAACACACACGGGAGTTACAAGTATAGTATGACTATGCCAAAAGTCGCGCTGTCTTTTTTATCATAGCTCCCAGCGTCAGATCTCAAATTTAGGTTACCTTTCTTCAGAAATTTGGTCAATTTGACGAACATGTTTACATCTTAGTCTTATTTTATGATTTAAATAGACTGACAAAAGAAAACTGAACTACAGTCATTCCTAATATACCTTAAAAGTTGACAAATTTAAAAAAAATTATATGAGTACTTTATAATCGGTATATCACTTATTTATAAAATTGGATATAATTTAACAAATTAAAAAAGTAAAAAGTAATTACATTAGGATAATTATAATTAAAAAAGGAAGAGGAAATGCGTACTAAATTGTGCGTAAGCACTTCAGTGAACCCACCTTAAAATACATTGAGATGAAAGTTATTGAAACAAACCCGAAATTTTTAATTTCCTATGGTATGGGTTTATTAAAGCGTTTATTTAACTTTACATATTAAAAAAATCTGAATTCTTAATTATCATAAAATATATTCAATATTAATTGTTCTTATTTAACAAAACAAAGATTGATTACTCTCAAATTATATGAATTTAATTGAATTTAGATTAAAGAACGTATCACATCAAAGTGATGATTTTAGAAGAAATTTTGTTCAATAAGATCCAAGGTATTGTCATTCACTTCTTGAAATTACTAAAACAAAGGAACTCAAAAGTAAAATCCAGTCTATTCCATCTTTTTCTTCCCACTTCAACTACGCATTTTTAATTCATTCACTTAATATTTTTGACAGTTTTGGGTATTTTATATCATACAGATAAATGATAAGTCAATCAATGTGATATTTTTTCCCTTTTTATTTCTCTCCTAGCTATATAATCAATCTTATCTAGATACAACAGTCAATTTTGAATCGATAACATAAACACATAAAAAGTATCACTAATTATCATAAGTTTAAACTTTCAAGGGTTAATTTTATCTACACCAAAAGTTATGAACATGTGAAATAACCAGATATTCTTACTAATATTAACCTCATAGCCAATTTCGATTTTACAAAGACTTTACTCCAGGGTTATTCAATATCATCCAATATGTATTGACTTACATGAACCTAAATATACTGTAGTTAGTAGGACTGTAACAATACTTGTATTGTATCATAGTACGATATTTAGATATGGAATGATATGATTATCATTTATCGATACTTTACACACCCGATTTATGTATGTTATATTCAACAGATATCGGTATGCCCATTAAGTTTTCTTAAAAAAATTAAGTTTTTAGAGTATAACCACGATTCATTGTCATATTTCAACGTGAAAGAACTGTATAGATTAAAATAAAAGTCACTATAAATTTATTCTCATCTCAGATTTTCTCTGTAATCTCAAGACCTACTTAGTCAAGTGATCCTTTGTGTGCCTTACTTGGTGGATCTTACCTCCTTTAATGCAAGGAGAATTATAAATGCAGATGTTAATCAGCATCAAAGTCTCTTATAATTACTTCTGACCTCACGAATAATTGTCTTTCTGCTCAAGAATACATCCATAACTCTAGATCTTCTATGGAATAATCACAAACATCAAGCACTTCTATAAGAACTCAGGAGTTTCATAAAGAGACAGAATAATCCAATAAAAGCCACAATCAGGAACAAAAAGAGTTCTCGTCCTCCATCCACATCTCAATCATTGCAATTTTTGAGTCCATCCCTCTTTAACAACCTCTGTTTCATCTGCTATTCTAAGAAAACTATTTCATTGATAAGACTCATTTAGTGTCCTTGATACATATTCGCATGCAGTATGAATCACAATTCTTTACCACACATAATTATTTATTTTAGATAGGATCAAATTCGTGTATAAAACAAATAATTATGTGTAGTAGAGAATTGTGATTCATACTGCATACTTAATACATTCTGAGTACTCTAATCCTCAATCCTGATTTCATCATACATAGATGGAAAACAAGGGGAAGTCTATCTTTAACTCTCTTTCTGAAAACCATAATCTATTCTACTATTATGGGCATAAATCGTTCTCGGGAACTATATAAAAAATCGACTTCTTATCTTCTATAGACTTCCAGACGAATATCTCAATGTCAATACAATTTAAAGGTTATTGAGTCGGGGATCTTCTTCTAATTAACTATATAGCTTGTGATAACATTGGAGTATTACACTAATAAAGATCTAGGATCTCCAAACAAATAAATTAATTACGTTTAATAAATAATTTTTGCCCATAACAGTTTATTCATATAAGTGGTCTTATTGAAGAAAATAGTTAGATATAACAAAATAATAATACAACAGTTTCAGTATTAATTAGACTAATAATTAATAAATAAATTATATCATTAATTTCCTTATTTGTAAGGTATTATCTGATATATTTTAAATTATTGATACCTTCCACTATATTTAAAAAAGATAAATAATAATAAAAAGGTCAATTCTGCTACGGACGATGCAGAATTTTTGCAGTTATAAGGTTTTATTGAGTCCCATTTCTGATTACTCTAAATCCAATTATTTAAACTCTTCTGTCCAATACATTTTGTATTTTACCGATTACTAGCAACCATATATCGAGCTAATGAAAACCGATAGTGAGTGATGGTGGAAGTTGATGGTGGTTCAAAATGATGACTGCTTCGTGCTCCTGGGACATTTCTACTAAGGTACACCTTTCAAGGAGACTTTTACGAACAAGGATCATTCGCTTTTCACTGATGTCAAAGAAACATATGTTGGTGAGCTCCTCCCTACAAACCTGAATAACCGACTTTTAACCAAGAATCTGATTCTTGAGTGAACACTGAAGACTCCTCTTAGCTACATGTATCTTCACAAATCCCCAAATTCCGTCACTAGGGTATTTACCATGACTGGTAGTGAAGAAGGTCCAGAGAACTTCAATCTCAAGGTCCTGTTTGTGATGACAAAGGTTGAGGAAGTTTTTGTAATCTTTTTACTGCCCTGCACAACCATCACAAAAATAGTGACACTTGTTGATGTGGGGGTATGTGTATTTAATGTACTGTGTTATCATCGTCTGTACTTCGTATACAAATGCTGTGTCATGTGTATTGTCGTTGGAGACAAAGCACAAATAATTATATTTCAGATTTCCCTCATCGTCGAGTACGTAAATGACAATAGTATGAAGAGTGCAGTAAATCTTACTCCAATGGAATCCTTGGATTTCGTCCTGGACAATAAACTGATAGTTCTCAGCAAAGTCACCAAGAACCAAAGCTTCCGTCCTGGCCAGGGTTTCCTTTCTGGATTTTAGGTACTGACCCTGATATTTGGCCAGATAGTAATGTGTTGTCAGGTTGTCAATAAATTCAATGAGCAATTTTGTGTAAGAGTTGCTCGATCGGTGTTTTACCATTGGGTATGGTGGAACTCTGCGTTAGCATCGAAGTACTCACGAACATTTGGATGAAGATATGTCATGCTGAGCATCCCTTTAGTTCTACAGTAGTCAAATTTATGACACTGCTGCTTGAGCATTTTTCCAACATCGCATTTCTCCTCCATCATTATTCATTGTTTTGGATTTATAATTGAAAATCACTTTAAAAGTACACTTCTGATCCGATTTTATTATTTTTGTCATGGAAAGGAAGCTTTATTATTATTATAATTCGTGTGCTCCATCATTATTCATGGTATTAGATTTATAATTGAAAATCACACTTAAAGTACTCTTCTGATTCTATTTTATTATTTTTGTAATGGAAAGCAAGGTTTATTATTATTATAATTCGTGAGCTCTATTATTGTTCATTGTTTTGGATTTATAATTGAAAATCACACTTAAATTACTCTTCTGATTCTATTTTATTATTTTTGTAATGGAACGCAAGGTTTATTATTATTATAATTCGTGAGGTCTATCATTTTTAGTTGTTTTGGATTTATAATTGAAAATCACATTTAAAGTACTTTTCTGATTTGGTTTAAATATTTTTATCATGGAAAGCGAGCTTTATTATTATTATAATTTGTGTACCCAAAAACAAGCTTCATTATTATTTCTTTTTTTTTCTTTTTTTGAGTGCCCGAAAGCGAGCTTATTATTGTTTATATTTTGCTCGAATTTACGAATTTTGGACCAAACTGAAGGTATCAATTTTGTAAGAAGAAATTGTTTCCGAAAACAAAGATTTGGTGAAAATAAAGTTTAGGGACTTAGAAAGGGATATACGCAATAGGTTTTGGTCATATATTTATTCCAACATCAATTTTTTCGATGAAATGTGGATTGAACTAGAAGAAAGAATAAGTGTCATATCTGAAAAGGGAAAGTTTTTCAGCCAAATAATTACAACTTTTGGATTCCTTGTATCAAATAGCTTCATTGGTCTAAATTTCAGGTATATGATATCTCTAGAACAGATTTTATCACTAAAAATGTAATTTTAAAAGTTGCAATTTTCAATAGAATAATCGAAACGGCTGATATTTAAAAATGTAATCTCTCGAGAATTACTGAGAGTTAGAAGCTCAAATTTTCAGGATCATCTAACTTTCATCAAAACTAACTCTGCTACAATTTTGAAGAAAATCGAAGAAGTACGGTGACATACCTTAGATGATGTGATGTGGATTTACCCCTTTGTAAAATTCGAACTGGACAAAAAGGCCTGGATTTTAAATGCTTATAAATTTTCGTATGGGTAGAATTAAGTCTTGAGGTGTTAAGTATAAGCTAATTAGATATATGTATATTGAAGATTAGTAATTAGTTTATAAAATCTGTGACATTAAGTGTTCATGGTGGTTAAATTTTGTAAGTAATTACAGATAAGGCTTATTTATCGTACTTTTAATTTTATGATTGTCTATAAATTTGGTAGACATAATCAATTATAAAAAAGTTTTTGTTTGAATATTGAACTTATTCCACTACTTAATACAAAGAAATTTGGAATAGATTGTTGTTAATTTAAAAAATACATATATTCTATAAATTTCGAATACACAAGAACATCCCTACTTACCTAATAGCAAACTTGTAAGGGATAATCTAGATTGTCTTTTGTCATTGTCATCCTCTTCTTCTATTTCAGGGAGAACCATATGTTGTTTACTTTCAGGAATTCTATTCGAAAACAAAATTTAGTTATTGGAAAATAAGCTCGTGTCTGAATTACATACATCATATCATCTGCAGATCCTTTATACGTTTTACGCTTAAAGTGCATTGAGGCTTCTGTGTAGGGAATAGGACAGTTCTGTTTGTCCCAATAAAAATCCTTTACCATTGGCGGAATTCGGTCGGGATCCATAAGAATGTCGCAACCCAAAAAAGAAGCTTTCATATGCCGATCCACAAGCCAGTTTAGTTCAAAGTCTTCATCATCATCTCCAAAAGGATTAATTAGTTGTTCAGCTACTTTCAGTAATCCCATATAAAAAAAGAATTGTAGAACTGTAAAGATAGGGATATATAGATCAATATCCATGGGCATTCTACCAGATCTCATATATTCCCCCTTTTTTAGTGTATCAATTTTCTGTCGGCCAATAACAGTAAAAATAAAAAATACATATGTTGCCAAAGTTACAACTTGTGTGTATACCATGGGTATAGACACCCAATCATAACACCAAAGAAGACCACACTTTGCTCGAAATTCACAGAATTCCTGCAAAAAAAGAACATAAAATTTGAAATCAACAAAAATTTTATGTACAAAATTATATAATTTAATTTGCTTTTATGTGCTTTAATTTTTATAATATTTGAGCAAAATTGTAAATATATGTCAAGATGTGAAAAATTTATTTACTTAAATTTAAACATATTAGTAGTTTTGTATAAATATATGCAGGATTGTAAACAAAATGGGAAACTTACTGGCACTCACGGGAAGCACTTTAAATGAACGGAACGCGATTTTTTTAAACGTTGAAAACTAGAAATGGGGTTTTCGCGTTCTGTTCCACTTATTCTCGTGGCATTTACCTTTCAAATAGAAATCAATTGTGCAACCAGCGTTTCAACTCGAAAAAAAAAAAATATCTCTCTCAAGGATACTCTCAGAACTTCTTTTGAAACTTTTTCTAACATTAATGGTTGCCTAGAATCCAAAACCTAAAGTCAAGGTTGTTCCCAGTTCAGGGTCAGTGATTCTATCGGTCCTAGTCTCGGTTCTTTAATTTCAACGTGTTTCACCTTGGTTCAGCTTTATCAGTGTCGGTTCCGGTTCTTTTTATACAGGGTCAGCTTGGTAAAAGGCACTTAAAACATGGAGTGGTGCTAGAAAATTTGGGTCCATGAAATGATATTAGATACAAACAGGGCCGTAGCTCCCTTATACATAGAGTTCGTAGTGCCCAAAGTTCTAGCAGGCCCCCCAAAAACTCAGATAAAGGGGGTCTCAGTTTAAAATATATAAGTGTAGTTGGGACCTGGGCATAGTGAAGCTTGGGTAACCCTTCCTTCAAAAATATTATAGTTATCATATTATGGGGGCCGGATAAGCTTAGTAGCAGACCTGGATCCCTAATCTACTCCATCCCTTCCCTCTCGTATTTAAACTGTCTGGTGCCTAAAACTACTTTTTTAGATCCATAAGAACCCTTAAATATTGGAACTCAGATACAACGTATCACCCTGGCGACATTACAAAAATCATTGGAAAAGGCTGTAACTGCACAAAAAAAAGTCAAAAAATTGATTTCATGATAAAAGCTAATTTAGTTATTATTATTTATATTTTATTTTATTTATATATTATATACAGGAACAAAAGCACAAGAACCGAGACCAATAAGCAATATATATCGGTCTCGGTTCGACTTTGTCGGTTCTAGTTCTAACCGGAACTGCAAGACCGCTAAGGGTACAACTTTGCCCATAATTCATACTTTTTTACATTTTAAGCCTTGTTCAACAGGTTATGTGTGCAATCAGGAAAAAGGCCGGGTTTCTGTTGACATATAGCCGAAATCATATATGGTTAGGAGAAAAGAAGCAAAAAATTTACAACTGACCAAAATGCTCTCTATATTTTTGTGTTAGCGAGGTAATGATTGGCTGCATGACTAATATATATATTCCAACGAATTACTCCACAAATACCTGATTATCTGATATATTTGAATTGAAAAAGTATTGAGTGGGGCATTTGTAATTTGAAATGTTGTGCTGTAAATAAATAAATTTAAGTGATGTGAATAGAGTTATTAAAATTTTATTAATCCGATTTTGAGAGGTTAAAATATTCTCCTACATCATATTTTTGAAAACAAGACTATAAATGGTCCGTTATTATTGTTATATCAGCAAAGTAGTCGAATGCTAAACTGGAACGAATGTATTGCAGTTGTCTTAAAAATTATATTTGCTAGAGTTTGGTTGGGATCAAATGCGTATAAATCATAACATATGAAGTTAGTTTATATTAAAATCTTTATTATTAATCAACCTTACAACTAGAAGTATGATTCTTTTTTTCTAACACCTATTTGAACCAAATGAATCAAAGTTAATTCATAACTACACTCGAAATTTTTTTGGAAACTTTGATTTTTGTAGATAGTTCCACATTAGTACCAAAATATGACTAGTCATAAAATATAAACTTATTAACAGCTTTATAATTTTATTTCACTAAGTTTTTATTAGAGAATATACCTTAACTTACCAATTTAGCCTTGCATATAGCTTGTTACTTTAGATGCAGGTAATATCTCATGGCGTTAGCTCGCTAACAAAAAAAGTAAACTGTATTTTGTCTGCAGCTATCGAGGTTTCTTTTTCTGTTCCAAACTTTGATTGGTTGAATAAGAACAAGGTCTTATTAAGGTGTGAATTCTCAACTGTGAATTTCTCAACAACTATTGAATAATAATTCCATACTCGGAAGGAATTTACCAACAACTTACAAATTTTGGGCCCTTTTCTGTTTCTTATCTGAGGAAAGGTTGTGTCATACAATAAAGGTAAAGACGTGATGTAATGACGTACATAAACACTATTAACTTGAATTCCGTATTCCACAAGGAACGACGGGATACATATTCATCCGAGGAAAAACAAAGACTTATATAAGAGTAGAGTCGCTTCCTTCCTTGGGAACTGGATTCCAAAATTGTAATAAAGGAGAGTTCCATTCACGGAGAGTAGGGACTTTAAATATTTGAATACAATATTATGACCACAATTTGTCAACCAATAAGTTAACAAACATATTTTAATATGTAGGCTTCCATTTAAAAAAAATAATATTTTACAGGCACCTGGAGGAAGTTTTGATTTACGTCACTACCCTTCAGTATAAGTAGTTTAATATTTTTAATGATTTTAAAAAATTGCGTTTGAAATTATACAATTCAGAGCTCTACATATGAGAGTAGGCCTTAAATTTGCAAGTTTTGACATGATAGGCAATTAAGCTTTTAAATGGTTCCATCCAGTTCTGAAGCTCTTCTTTTTCCGTCTAAGTAATAGTAGTTTTTGCAGGGGAGGTTACTTAATAGCTGATACTAAATTGGAAGTGCAATGACTTAAATTAATTGCACCTTCCGTAGTATTAATTTTTGCATTGAACCATTTCTTTCATCCCTTTTATTTCTACGTTTTACTCTTCATTGGACTGATGAAACTAATCTCTGGGTTCTCAGGTTTCAGAAATATTTGAGATTATAGTAATTCGAGACTATTATCGTTCAGAGACATTTTTTACCATCAAGACAATCACCAAATTGAAGTAAGATGAATAAAAAGGTGTTTTATGATTATAAAAGTGTTTTTATTGATTCTGTATTCTCTTCTGAACTCGAGATATTTCCATTTTTAGGCTGAAAAATGATGAAAAACGACACTCTTCTTGAGACCATTATAACTTATTCATCATTCATAGTGATAAAGAGTAACATAGCTCATATTATAGAAAAATATTCCATCTTATATTTAAAAAAAATATCAATTTAAAAAACGAGGATCTCCAATGACTTCAGTTCGATTTGGTATTTTTTGGCTGACCTCATTTTTAGGGGGGTAAACTAGCAAATCGAAAAAATTATCTTAATATCATATCATAACATAATGCACAAATTCAAATAAAATAATTATTAATGCGGTATATTTTGAATATTAAAATTCTTTACTCATAGCTGACACTATACGACTCATACTTTTTTTCTCGCGAGCATTTTGAGCCATTTTCACCCTTTTTAGATCATTTTCAACTTACTAAGTAGATCCCCTTTTAATGTCCCGGCATCTTAGTCGTCCTTATCAGAATGGCACTTGCAACAAGGAAGCTATACTATAGCTTTTAATGGCTTAAACGATATCACATGGTATGCCTCGTGATTACGGAGGATTTTAGCTCGGCTCACTTGGCATCAACTCTTAAAGTTATACTCAAAAAATCATCTCTACATATCAAAGTTTGACATACTTCTCTCTTTGGACTGGTTTTGTGGAGGAATACTTTATTCTACTTTATAAGTCATATATGTATGCTAAATTGGTAAATGTCAAGTCATACATCTTCTTCGAGGCACTACAATTCATATTGAATAAAATAAAATAATTTATGTGATATATGTAATTATAATTAAGTAAAATATTAGATGTTATCCTAACATAAATACTATACATAAGCTACAATTAGAAAATTTAAATATATTAAAAATAATATGCAAAAATATTTGAGTAAATAGAGCGACAAATTATAAATATAAAAGTGTTTTTCATTTGCTTAGATTGATCTTCATTAATTAAAAACGAAACTTTCTTTATGAATAGGATAAAAGAAGAGAGCCGAGATACTTTATACTCAACAAGAGATACTCGAATTCCAATATCTACGGGAATGTAAGTGGATGAAAATTTAGCCGCAGAAGAAACCCGAACGAAACTAAGCTTCATACTAGAGTAGAATCGACTCTTTCCTTTGGTGGGAATCTATCAATACATATAGAAAAATGAATATATTCAACGGTTGAAACTATGACAGAATCTATTTACTTTCAGTTTCAGATAAATGCTCTAGATGTGAAATATATTATTAATAATTTATAAACTAGGTACTACAACAATGTAAAGTTATAGCCATAAAATATAAAATAATTTGAAATTGAAATGCAATTTTACTTCGACCATTTTTAAAGCTACAACAGGATCCATTTACTTTCAGTTTCAGATAAATGCTTTAGCTATGAAATATATTATTAATAATTTATTAATTAGGTACTACAACATAGAAAACATGCTTGTATTTCCATATTATCGGCTGTTGTTTCACTGTTGCTATTTAGATTTTGCTGGAGTTTTGTTTATAACTAGTCAAGACCCTTGTCTCGAAGTATAAACCGGTTTCAACTGAATAAAATCACGAATATGTGCATGGCGTAAAATTCAAAGGAGTGTTAAGTTTTAGACGCGCACATCTGTAATTGAGAACTTTGATGAAATACATGCAGTTTATGTTAGTAATTCTACGTGCACTGCTCCTACATATACTATTAAAAACCATGGTCCGCCGGCAACTTTGTTTAATAAAGTCTAGGTATAGGCATTGTTCTATTCTTTTGCATCCATGTTTAGAGTTAATTGATTCCTTGCTCGAACTTGCTTTTACGTAAAAATATAAATCATATTTTGCCAGAATCAATTTGGCTGTTTATATTCGAAGATATATTTTTTCAAAACCAATTGAAGATTTTAATAGATTTTATCCAAAAATTTATTAAGTTTGTGGCTATTTCTCTTTTGCTCAAAGAATAATTGAAGATATACATTGTAATAATTCCAAATCCTCAATGTTACTCTTCATTTTTTATGCACAAGTGATTAATTTGTACTTAGATATTCCTCTGTCCTATAACTAAAGAATAATGATAACAGCTTTGAAAAATAAAAACCTCATTCACGTTGTAACTATAAAAATCTGGCGATTTTCAAATGTCTTATTTTTTACGATAAAAATCATATTCATGTCCTATTTATATCCAAGTGATACATCTTTTACTTTGTTATAATAACATATGCGGTATTTATATTTAGTCTCTGATTTTATTCCTTCTCTCTACTCCAGTTATAAACGATGTATACTTGCACAGAACGACAATTGATAAACTATGTTTATTAAACGTATGCTGACTTATGGGATTGAGTCATAAAACTGATATATAGGGTAAAATATCCAATATTTGCATCGTATCGGTATCATTAAAAATTCATGGAAAATTTTATATTTGCTCCGACATTTTATATGATGCATTCTGAAAAAAAGAGAAGATGTAAAAATAAAATTTTTTGTTCAGCTTTTGTAGTCAAGGAATGCTTAATAAACAGAGTATTCAAACATAGATTAATTAATGAATGCATTTGTTATGGTTTATGTACTTCTTGAAAAAAGTAAGTGTAACACAAAATTTACTTCCCATGTTATTACAATAAGTAATAATTTTGTATTTACTTTAAAATATTATATGCATAGGAGTTGAATCTTTAAGCAAACGAGACAAACAAATAGGGACAAAATAAAACTAATACTATCAGGGATATCATATTAATATCAAATAACAATGTTTGTTTTTTTAAATATAGATTTACATATTACTTCAATAAGTAAATCATAGCATTTTTTAACTATCTTCCCTGAATAAACACTATATAATTTATCATTATGAAAAAAAATAAAACAAAAAATTGTAGGCATCTAAAATTGACCATCACTTTGTGAGTAAAACAATCGGCATATATTTTTAAAAAAAACTACATCAGTCGAGTTAATTTGGAATTCTTTTAAATTTTTATCTTACCTATGGAGGGAACAAAAATGTCCAAAGACACAGGTTCAATGACTGAATGGAAAAATATAAGACATTTCTAAACATTGATATCGACGATAAGAAATGTATTAGTGAATCAATCAATTGAAACACGCAGTTTTGTTCCCAAGAGTATCCAAAGAACAAGAATTTTCAAGAAGCATTTTAATTCTCTGTCCTTCTTCCACTTCCACAAAGCGAAATTTGACGTTTTTATGTTCTGAAAGTCGTATATCTGAGATATCTTAAGAGATGAAGAACACATAAGTGAATTTGTAATTATTATATAACATATGTAACTAATAAAAAGAATATGTCATCGAAAGATTGAATATAAGATACTAAAGTAAGCATCTTAATTTTAGATAAACCGGTTAAGAATCTAATTATACCAATATCATTTTTTTAAATTTATATAATCAAATTTCAGTCTTTACTGTTTTTTAAATATTGGTTTTTTGGATGCATTATCTCTTTACTGTCATTTAAATATTGGTTTTTTGGATGCATTAGATGCTATAAAAATCCCTCAGAATTAGACCTAAGATTGGAAAGCAAGCTCAATCTATCTGTGATTATAATTTAAATTTGTTAGGACTTCTAGAAAATTGGAGAAAAAGAATTTTATCTTCCCCAATGTATATTTCGGAAGGTAATAAATTTACTGCACAATTTTAGGTCTGTGCATCATTGCATCAAATTTTATAAACTATACAAAGATTGTGGGAAATTTTTAATATATACTGAATCCCTTTGTGGATATCAGGGCTGTCAAAATTCTGCAAAGATTCGTCGCCATCAACATCAAGGGTCTGGAAAATAGACCTTTGAATTTAATCAAAGCTTCTATACTCTTCAGATTATCTCAAAGGAATTAGCAATCTCCACAGAAGTCTAAAACCATTGATTTTGTTTTATTAAACTCTAAGGGGTTCATTGCTGAAATCCCGTTTTAAACTATAATTTTCAATATTAAACTATTTTTTTTTTAAATTCTGGTTATCCCTTTGATATATATTTGACTTCAATGTAAATTCTTTTTATTTTATTTTATCTATATATATCTCTCAACTTTTTCAATTTTTATATAGGAATGTAAATATTTGTACTAGAATAGAATATACAAAGGCAGGCAGACAGCAAATAACTATGGGGAACATGGTTCACAAGGGTTGCCTGTTTAGGGAACCAAAAAATGTTTAAAATACCAAGATAAGGCCCTGTCTGTGTAGTCTTGTATTACTTAATACTAACTAACTTTATTCTATAATTTACACGTGTACTACAAATATTAGAGACGCCGATAAACAAACAACAAAAGCATCAACAGACATAAATAAATACATAACATATAATATATAATGAGGCTAATAAACAAGGCATATTCCACATCTCCTTTTCTATGAATGAATTCAACCTTAAACATAATCATTGTAGATTGCTGGGGCTTAGACACCCGTCCCGACTTAGTAACAGTTTCTTTTAGAACTGCTGCACCTAGATCTTTTGCGTCCTGATTAATTCCTGTAGATTTAGAATTTTCTAGGCGAGTAGATGGCATCTTATTTAAATGGACCTCATTTCTTCTATACGTGCCAGTATCCGTTTCAATGATATAGGAACGTGGTGTTGAATTTCCTATAACAATCCCAGACTGTCTTCTATCTGGTATTACAATTTCATCTCCTTTCTAAAGAATAATCAAAAGTTTTGCTGCGTGTCTTCGATCAAAATTAATCTTCTGTGCCGTCTTTTTATTTTCCTCCAACTGATGAAGAGCCTGACTAGGTATTACTATGGGAGATAACTGGTATGTAGCTACAGGAACTTTTTTGTTTAACCTTCTTCCCATCATTAACTCAGCTGGAGAATATCCATTGGACAGAGGCGTAGCTCTATAATTTAATAGAACTAAATAAGGGTTCTTGCTGCCTGATAAAAGTATTTTCACAGTTTGGACTGCTCTCTCTGCTTCTCCATTTCCTGATGAATGTCCGGGACTGCTTGTAAGATGACGGAAACCATATTCATTGGTAAATAGTTTGAACTCTTTTGATGTATAATAACTGGCGTTATCAGACCTAACTTGATCTGGGATTCCAAATCTAGAAAATTCCCGTTTCATCCTATCAATGACTTCCTTCGATGTTGTCGTTTGTAAAGTAGCCACCTCAATCCATCTTGAATAATAGTCCACAAGAACAATATACTGTTTCCCATTTACTTCAAAAACATCCGTAGCGATATATTGCCACGGCCTTTGAGGAAGCTTTATTGGTATTAACGGCTCCGGATGACTTTTCCTGTTGGCTTGACATCTCCGGCAATTTTCAATAAGTTCTTCAATATGTTTCATTAATCCCGGCCACCATACCGTGTTCCGAGCCACAGCTTTACATTTGACAATACCTTGATGTCCTTCATGTATTCGATCTAACACATCCAATTTCATTGCAGAGGGAAATCACTACCCTAGTTCCCATCATTAACTACCCTCTTACAACTGTCATTTCTGCTCGATAAGCGTAATATAGTCCAACAAGTCCTTTAACAAGATGTTTATCAGGCCATCCTTCTGATACATAGATCATAATTTGTCTACAAGCTCCATCTTCTTGCTGATGATGTATAATTTCTTCCAACTTGCGATTAGTGATAGGTATTTCCTCTAGTAAATGATTTGCATATAATTCCAATTATTCGTAAAAAGTGAGAGACTTTTGGAAGCATACGCCACTGGCGCCTATCTATCATCGTGTTTTTGCATGAGGACTCCTCCCAATACATAAGAAGAAGCGTCCGCTGAGACTTTCATTTCTAACGACGAGTCGTATATTTTCAATACTGCCTTACTAGTGAGACTCTTCTTTATATCCTCCAACGCCTTTTCCTGCTCCGGACCCAATACCATCCACTAGTAGGTTTCATAAGTTCACGTATGGGTTGTGTCCTGGTTGCTAAGTCTGACAAGAATTTCATGAGCTGATTGACAGTTCCCATCAACCCTCTAATCTCATTAACATTTTCTGGAGCTCTCATCTTCATGATCGCCTCAACTTTCTCTTTTGAGCTTTCCACACAATTTGCTCCAACAATTTGAGCCAAGAAATTTATTTGGCTTTGAGTGAATCGACACTTTTCCTTATTTAAAGTAACTCCAGCATCTTTCAACTTCCTTAAGGTTTAAACAAGTCGTTCATCGTGCTCCTCTTTTCTCTTCCCAAACACAACAATGTCATCCATAAGACAAACTGCTCCTTGTTGACTTCCCAAAATCCTATAGATTTCACTCTGAAACTTCTCAGGGCCTGAATTAATTCCTAAGGGTATCCTTTTGTACTGAAACCTCCCGAACTGTGATATAAAAGTAGGAAGCTTTCTGGTTTCTTCCTCCAAATACACCTGATGAAATCCTGCGTTGACATCCAATTTTGAAAAAAAATTGGGTCTCCCCATTAAAGAAATAGTATAATCCACTGTAGGAAGCATAACTCGTTCCTTTTCACTGCTAAATTCAATTTGGTTAGATCTACACAAATTCTAACTCTGTCCTTTCCTTTCGGAACTACTACCATCGGAGAACACCAGTCCGATGGCTCTACACAAGCCTCAATGATATCTAATTTTACGAGCTTTTCCAATTCTTGTTTTAGTAGAGGTAGATGTGGAATTGATATCTTCCTTGGAGTAATGACACTGTAAGGCTCCACATTCGATTACAACCTCCCAAGTCTATGAAACATAGATTTGAATTCCGGAGAACTAATCGGATCCGTTGTTACTTGCTGGATAAACTTGACCACTCCTAAGACACTACTGGCCTCTCTTGCAAGTAAAAGAGAACCAGAAGAAAAAACATATATTTCTTCCTGAGTCTTCCTGTCTTTTTTTTAAAATCGCTCCTATGAAGACACCAATCACAGGTAACTTCTTATGATCCGGTCCATTCAGTAACTTTGTAGGGTTTCTTAATATATATATATTGAAATGAAGATCATAAACCCTTTTGGGTACGACCGTTACATCGGCCCCAGTATTTATATTGAAATAAAAGCGTTTGCCTCCCACAAACACTTCAGTCCTCCAAGCGCTATTACTATTCTTATTTGATATTGCTTTATCTTCACCCCTTCCTATGAAATAGTCCGGTGAACCAGGTAATTCCTCCACAACCTCTTGAATCATCCTTTGCTGATTTCTGCACACTTTACCCCAGTGTCCAGTTCCCTTACATTTGTTGCATTTACTGCCATTTGCTGGACATTTGTCTGTCGGGTGTACCCCTTTTCCACACCACTTGCAAGATTTTCTCATTGATCCTTGAGGTTTGAAGTTCTGGTGCTTCACTTTATCCTGATGTCTTTTGTCTTTCTTAAATCTTCGTGTTCCAATCCCCTGAACCTGAACCTTTGACTCATTTTTAATCTCAAGAGCCCATCTCCCTGAATATTCTTCCGCTCTGCATTCATGAACGGCCTTTTCCAGTGTAAGATCACCATCCCTTAAGAGCCTTGATCTCACCTTGTCGCTATTTATTCCAGGTACAATTTTATCTTGGATAAACTCGTCCCTCACATCTCCATATGAACATTTATTCACAAGTGTATTAATCTTGGATAGAAAATTATCGAAATTTTCTCCCTCCTCCTGTATGCATCGACTGAATTTATCTCTCTCATACGTTACATTCGTCTTTAGAGAGCAGAATTCTTGAAATTTTAATAGAATAGTCCCTGGGTCGTTCTTGTCCTCCTCTGGGACATATCCTGCCTCTCCTTCCGTTCCTGCCGCGGATGCCCACACAAAGCCATTATAAATCCGAAGAGCCTCCTCACCTACTAGGCTTAAGAGGATAGCACTTCTTCTTTCTTTGGACACCTTGTCCAATCCTGTGGCAACCACATAAATCCTGTATTGTTGGCGAAACATCTTGAAATTCTCACTAGCACTGCCAGAGAGATCCAATAGCTTCGGAGGGGCTAGGAAAAGGACAAAAAAATCGGAAACAGAAACCCCCCCAGCAGGCAAGGGGTGGCCCATTCCCAACAGAACAGAGGGCCGTGTTTCTGCAAGTTTCAAGCCTCTGCCTTCCTTATTTAATATGAAGAAATTACTAAAGTAAATACTCAGAAATTATAGAATTTCTAACCCAGACTCTTTATTAATAATATTTATTTTGTTTTCAATCATTTTAATATAGTAACAATTATGGAGGTGTTTTATTAATCATAGTTTTTTATTATTATTAATATGCGTCATTTTCAAAATTTTAAATCAATGACACATAACTTTCCCGACTAGAATACACTGTTTGCATGAAATAAGCCTTTTTATAGCTTTCTTTTTCATCTGGCCTCTTTGATATAAATTTTTGAAAGTTCTTATATGAAGCAATAACTTTAAACAATAATGTTTTTTTTTATGTATATTTATTTACGTAATTGCTTTGTATCTATAAAAGAACGGTGAATAAGAAAATAAAATAAAAAATGACTGAAAAAAAAAACCTTGGAAAGCCATATTAATAGAAAATATTCCATTGCATAATATTATTCTTCATATACTAAGAAATATTTAAAATACCGGATTCAATTTTGATATTTTTTTTAATGTGGTGTACAATCTTTCTCATTAACGTTTTCCTGTTTATTACTATCCCGAACATGATCCCTCTTATCTGAACAAAATTTACCAGGAATATAGAAATAATTTTCCTGAAATTATGTTTGGTTTGTTACAGAAACTATGACCAAAATGTGTATTCTTCTTTGATACTATAATTGTGAAGTCTTACTATTTCATTCCCTGACTAGTGGTAGCAGCAATAAAGTATTGATCGCTTTCTGAATTAATAATTAAGTTTCGGAGGATATCGTTTTTCCGAATGTCTACATCAAATTGTTTATATATTATTAAAAAATAAATCTGATCGCACAAAGAGAAACCCCATCTTTGTTATATAAATTTTAAGGAATTCAGCTTTACAGGTTTCTTGGTATTTGAAGGATATGTATAATCAGTCCTAACTTTTTTAATAGCCTATATCTATTAATTTCTCCTTGAAATTCGATGAAAACTTATTAAACTTAATATATACTCCTTTTTTTAATAACCCAGATGACTTTTTTACATTCCGGGGCAATACAACGATCTCACATTCTGACAAAAATTAACATTGAAAGTTTAATCAATTTGAATGGTAAAACTGATCTAAAAATGATATACAAATTAGACAGTCATAGTACATTCAAGGGCGTAAGTATATTAATTCATAATAATAATAAATAAAAAAAAAAATAAAAAATGTTATGACGACTAAAATATAGCTTGCAAATTAATATTTTCTTTTGTTTCTATCCTTATCATGTGTAATCCAAAAGTAACCAGTTTTTAGAATCATAACAAAAATCACGTGATTAATATTTGTCCAAACTAGTGATTTTATTTTTATCTGTCAGGGGCGTTGAGTGTACTTGAATAAAACTCTACAACTAACTTTGCAATCTCCACGAATACACTCTTTGAGTTGAATTGGCGAGATTAATTCTGCCAAGAAAAATAAATAGTTCGAAAAAAATAGTTTACTTTAGGAGAGAAAATGATAAAGATACGTCATCTGTTGTATAATAAAATACGTCATCTTGCTTGGGGAAAAATATATCTTGCAGACAAGAGTTTTGCCACTTGGTTTATAGTTTTGAATGAGCCCATCTTAAGAGTATTGAGTTAATACTACACAGAGTTTTTAATACATTCAGCCGATAAAATTACAGAAATCACGACGTTCTATGTGAATATCTACCTTATAATACTTAATTTTGGGATACATTCCGAATTGGGAGAAATAAATAAAAAAATGGAAAAATTTAAGAAGAAAATATCAACTTACTCTCATGATAGTTTCCAGAGCATAATGGGTGACAAGTTTATTATTCTTTGAAGCTTCTTGAATTCGGTAAATAAACCATGTACAAGGAATCCAGTAAGTATTGAATTCATTGCTGGGTACAGCTTGAAATAGTTCTTTTTCTTGATTTGTCATGAATCCTGAAAATTTACATCTTAAAACTTATTTAAAAATAAAAATAAATATACTTTAAGATCAACAATATTTTGGTACCAATAAAGAGTATAATCTTTGATAATATGAAAATGTATTTACATATAACGAAATACATTTTATAATTTCAGTAGATAGTAAAATTAATCAACTAATATTTATGCAAATAAAAGAAAAACAAAAGATTCTGCTTTTTCACCTTATTTTTCTTTTAATCAAGTTAGAGAAAGTAAAAATCTAAAATTGTGTGGTTGTGTTAAAAAGGTCTTGTTTAACACTAAGCCATTTGTCAAAAATAATTCCTAAGAAAAAGAAAAATACGAGGAACTAAAAATCACTAGGAATGTGCAACACGGCACATTTATGAACACACAAGATAATAAGTAGAAATATTAATAATGACTAAATTGCTGTGAACGTAAATTTAAAAAAAGAAAATATATGTTGGTAACTACAAAATATGAATGCTATTATTAATTATTCCTACTTATTTTGAAAATTCGAACGTATCAGCGAGCAAGTAGCCCTCTAGTTTATAGTCATAAATTTAAATAATATCAAATGCTGGTATGTTAAAAAAAGAAATGTGGTCACCCTGACAGTTTATATAATAATTGGGAGGAGAGCAGCTCAGCTGTCATGACGTTTGAAGCTATGACATGAAGGAAACACGCACAAAATCCTCTCCGTATCTAGCAATGATATAGGGAGGAATTACAACGATGTCAATCCTCAATTATATTCCAGCAAGTATTTCACATGTAACTTTAGAAATCCCCTGAGTTACTCCTATCTGAGGCACTAATGATTACTTTATGCTGAATGTTCTCCCTTCATGAATATAAGAATAATGATTATAGTTTTTTTTGTTTTTTTCATATAGCAATAACAAAAAGAGTGCAATCTTGAAATTTCATTTTTTTAAATATCTGTTTATAGTGATTTATATCAACATAAATGTCGTTTCTCAAAATTACTATATGTGTATGATCAGGAATATGAATATTCACTACTAAGGAATTCAAAATATAATGACCAATTACTTAGGAAATGAACATTCATTCTTTAGATTATCAATAAAAACAAAAGGAGTCATCTCAAAATTCACTGGATTTACATAATTGATGTATAGGTTCAATATATCATCTTCCCTTTGAGTAAGACCTTACCAAATCAAGCTATCTTACATATTAATATTGCTGCAAATGTACTGATCTGCACAGTTTTCCTCGCTTACGTCTCTCATTTATCTGTACTCTCCTACGATCCAATCTTTAGGATGATTCATTCATCTGCAGTTGCCTCTAAAAAACCCTACTAGGAACATATTTCGTAAGGTTGGTTCTAGTTTTCCCTTATCGTGAAAATCGCTCAACTTATCATCTAAGTAAATAAGGAGTAGGAGAGATACCGTATTCATTTTAAAGAGGTTTTTTTTGGTGGTATACCTTCAACTTGAAGTTGAAGAGAGGATCCGAGATGGATATGATATTTAAATGGAAAAAATATGAATTCCTAGTAACAGAAAGAATGGGTGGATGCAAATACATAATCCAAATGCTTTGTACACAAAATTCATCCAAATCTCTATTAATTAAAGGTATTTTAACTGGTTTAAATCTTCCAATTTTTCTATGACAAAAGAGAGTCACAAATCAAAGTAATAACTATCAGGGAATTGGAAGTGAGAATTGAAATGTACTGGATGGATATGTAATTGTCCGTAAAGACTGAATAGCACGAATTCAGCATATCAGAATGGAGTCCATGCCACTTATTAATTTCTCCAAGAGGAGTATTTTTGTTTTTCAATGACACTCAAGGACTCAAATCGATTAAAAAGTTTTTCTTTGTATATAATTTATAATTCACAAAGAATTCTTCGTTCATAATACGAAGCATAGATGAATTTAAGAAATATTCAGGATTTTCATTGGAGTAGGTGGAACATGATAACTCCCTCCATTTATTTCTAGTGTTTTATTTGATTATTCTTGCTCTATTTCGCATGTATAACTCATTTGTTGTCATAGGAGTATTCAACGATTCCATAAAATATCTGGAGCGACTGATATATTTTTGAGTCAATGATCTACAAGATTAGAAGTTACTATCATGGACATTTGTGTCGAAGTGTAACTTCAGAATTAATTATCCTTCCATTAATGGAGATGTTTCTTTAGACCGATCTAACACTAATGAGTAGTGTTAGATCGGTCTAAAGAACTAAAAACTAGCATCACTAGTTAAACATGTCAGTAATGCAAGCAAACTAATTACTTCAATGTTTACAATATTATAATATTGATATACATAATACTGGTAGTACCAAAAAGTAAGCATTAGTTTTTTAAACCTAGTTCATTAATATTATCTATTTATATCACAATATTTAAGTAGATACTGAATATACTACATAATCATGTACTCTATTTAGTCTCGCTGAAAATATTATTATAATGGTTATTACTAATTCTAAAAATCATGATCAAAAACAATTGGAATTTTATAAGGCCCTAATTGTAGAATATTGTGAAAATTTAAAAAAAAAGTTTTAATATTCATTTTCAAAATTATTGCAAAAATAACTTTCTTTATCCCAAGCAATACGAACATAAGCAAATAAAAGGACTTTATTAAATTTAACTAGTCCTACTGAATATATGTTTTTTTGTCAATAATTAAAGCTTAAAACATGTATGCCCCTCTAAGAAGAAAGGAATTTGAACTACAAATAAACAACGCTATTTTTCCAATATTTTCTTTTTTGCTCGGCCATGTTAAATAGGATAAAACTTCTAAAAATAATTTTAATTACTTAATATTCTCCTAAAATCTCCTAATTTCCTAAGTCATATAGATTAATTGTTGTACTAAAATGTTTACTTTAACCTAATCGGTTCAACTTAATCGACCAATACATAATGAAGAACTATATTAAAATATTATTCTTAAAAATGTAATAAAATTGATTGAAAACACGGTATTGGGACTCTTTCTTAGTGATTGATTAAAAATATACAAAAAAAAAAAAAAACCTACAAGTTGATAGGCTATATATCCTAATTGAAACATAATTTAAATTTGGCGATAGTTTCGAGTCTGTAAATACATTATTAAGAAGGATACCAAAACCCACTGATTAACTTAGAAACGACTAAATAACAATTACATTTATCTTAAAAATTAATACATAATTTTTAGCTAATTTTTCCGACAATGGTCGTTAATTCGGGCTTTTGGGTACAAGAATGGAAGAAAAAAAGGAAGAAAACTTTGATTTTTATCGTCGTTTTTCTATTATAGTTTTTTCATTCACTCATAACAGGTATGTGTAAGGAGTGTGTTATATTCAGTTAGAATGTTTGTTTGCTTTTGTTTGTCATAATTGTATTTAAGGGTATGGCTATTGTGCTTTTAAAAAAAAAAAAAAAAAAAAAAGAAGAAGGATACGAAATACTATTGATTAACATAGAAACGACTAACGACTAATTAACTATTACATTTCTTTTAAAAATTAGTACATTATTTTTTTAAAGATAATATTTTATATTTAATTAAAATATTAAAGATAACAAAGGCTTCATATAAAATCATTTTTTAATCATGTATCCTTCATAATATTTTTTTTTTTTGATAGTACAAACAACATTTCTCATATTTGAAAAACAAAAAAAAACATACAGAATAGTATTTCATGTAGTGGAAAAATACAATATTTCAATCTTCTAATTTATTATATGGCCCATTTTTAGATTGTAAAGATTTTAGGATTTTCTATCCAAACAGAAAATATTTTCTGTTTAAAAAAAAAGTACTCGAGGTTGTGTTGTTTATTAAAATTGCTCCAGAGGTTTAATTTTTATATAAATTTGATATTAATTGAACATTATTTATGGCGTCATTGTTATTAAAAATACTTTAAAACATAATTAATTATTAGTTCCAAACAATCTTATTTATTGTTCATGAGTTAAACAAGTTTATGCAAATCAGGCAAATCTAGACAGTGTTTCACAGCTCTATATCAATCTCTTCGTAAACCAGTGGATAAAAAAATGAAATAAATTAACAAAGTTCATTTCAGATCAACCAGTCAATAACCTAATTTTACCAATATCAACTTTTTTAAATCTATATAATCCTTTACCATCTTTAAGAAGCTATATTGTTTTTTCAAATGCATTATCTTCTATTAATAATTCATTTAAGTTAAACAAAAGATTCTAATAAATATTGATTTAACCTTCTTTTTTATATATTAGACGAAAAGTATTGAAATTTTGAGTAACAAAAATATCCTTGTGAAACAAAAAGAGCTACAAGAAAAATGGAATAACATAGCTCAATGGACGTCGCAATCGGGAAAAATTATTCTTTCAGCCTCAATGTAGGTAGGTTCGCGCCCTGATCGTTCCTAGAGAAGAAAATTTACTTCATATATATGGAATTCAAAAGACGATTCCTGGGTCCGATGGATTAAATACAATTTTCTATTTAAAAAAAAGTTCATTTTTCTTCTTTCCTTCTATGTGGACAAATTCTAGTGATTACCTGACATATATAATTTTTGACATAATTTCATGAGTATTTACATTTCAAATTTAATTATGATAATTATGTTTTTCGATTAGAATTCACGCAAACCTCAATATAAGTAGATCCCTAAGAAAAGTATGTTAATATTTCATTATGATAATACAAATAACAAGTTGTTATATATGTTGCATAATCTATAAAAAATTGATTAATGTCTAGATACTCATTCCATCATCTTACCTGCTTCAACAACATGATCTAAAGTGGGAAACCTTTGCTTAACAGCGGATGAAATTGACCTTAACACTAAAATAAGAGCCAAATTCATGTATCGCATTAAAGAACGACGAAGAATTCGGCTATCTTGATCAAATCCATCGACAAAGCAGGCAATAGAATGGAATAATCTGAAAATAAATATTTTGAAAATAACAAAATATACATAATGAACATGTTCATATGATAACAATTACTAAAAAACTTGAGCAATTTTCTTTCATTTAAATATAGCCATATTTTTATAAAACTTCATATAACTAGGGATGTGAATATTGGCTAAATTGCCGATTGTGTAAAAACCACGCACGAAAGAATATATTACAAAAGAGTATGGTAACTTTGATACAAGATATATTTGATGACAGAGGTCACTAGAAATTATTGTGCTTGACGTTAATTGATGCATTAGAATTTTCAAAATATGGATTAATAAGAGTAAGTTTTAAAAAATATGTTGATCAAAAGCACAATATAAATGTTCTTATTAATTATACATTCCTGTTTGAAAATTATAAGATATAAGTGAGAGTTGAGCACTATAGTTTAGAGTCATCTCTGACGGCAAATATTGTGTCAATCTTAGTAATCTTAACTTTTGAAATCTTCTTAGAAGTAGTTTTTATGATGCTATTCGGAATTTGCCCAGCAATCCCATTTCTAGTTATATGCAAGGTTAATAGAAATCAAGGTTAGACCATCATGTAATCGCGTTTGCAAGAATTTTCAATATAATGTATATTACTAAAAAGTCAGTACGAGGTTACGAGATATTATGTTTAAACTCTAGTTGTGTCGAAAATATATTTATAAAAAACAGTTTCGTTAATTACAATGGAATCTTCGAAGAAGGTCTTTTTCCCTGGGCCATGCAGCACTTCCAGAATGAGTCAAATACCTTCCAATAGGATGGTATCCCCTCCCACACATTCAAAAAGACACATAAGTGGTGTGAAGCAAATTTGAGAGGCTTTTGGAATAGACCGTCTTGTCCCCCTACAGCCCCGGCCTAACCATCATGGATTACTCCATGTAGTCTATTCTTGAGAGCAAAGCCTGTGTAACCCGCAGCTAAAATTTGGATAACCTTAATGCCAAACTGGTGTCTGCAATGGACTCTATCCCCATGAGCATGGTGCACAGCACGCCACTCCTTTCCAGAGAAACTTCGGCCTTTGGTGAAGGGTAACCGTGACCATTTCTAATGAAAGATATGTCACATGTTTTTGGAAATTGTATCTACCTATTTCTATAATTATATGCAAATTATGTAATTATTTATATAATTAGTACTTTAATAAACATTTAACATAACTTTTCGTTGACCTTGTCTACATTTGTTAATCACTGGAAGTGAAATTTAAAGCCATGTGTAGGAAGCATTACTTAAAATCTCATATAGAGTACTAGGTTGGTTAAAGTTATGAATTGATCCTATAACAAGTCCCCCAGTTATAGGAAAAACTTTTAGGGCAATTGAATTTCAAGTATAGATGTAAGTTTATTTATTTCATATATTGAATATAGGGCTTCTTGATGGACCAAAATCTTATGAATAGATTTACAATAAACAAAAATTGAATACTGTTATCAACTAATTAACTATATATACAGAATTATTAATTTTGTTTCAAAATATGATAAATATGCTTAAGCATGCATTACTTAACACCTAGACAAACAATTCATTATAATCACAGAGCCTCTCTATTCTAACTATTACTGTTTTAATTCAATAAGTTATATTATTTTATATTTAATTATATAGCTTATAAGTGATTGTTTGACGTGAAATTTCAACTTTTCATCGTTCCTTGTTGCCACACTGTTAAAGAATCTAGTGAAAAGCTCAACGAAAATAAAATAAAAACTTTTTCGGATAAATTTACAACATCAAACATGGAAATGTTTAATAAATGGAAAATGCTATTCCAATTTATTAGATACCTGATAAGAAATACAATTTATTTAAGATCGTAATATCGAATGAGTGTTTATATACGATAATTATTGTTTATATAGATGGTAAATCCGTTGATAGCTTTGAAATGTTGTTTGCTTACTTCATTGTAAACATGAAGATTTTGGAACAGAAACTAGACGGACAAATGGAAAACTAAAACGACGGTTCATAAAAAAAAAATGTAAAAAAAGATATAACCTCTTTAGGATTAAGAACAGAATTGACAATCAAACAAACAAAGAACTAGAAATAATGTCACTGGCAGAGGTGAGGTGAAAATGAGAAAAAGATGAAAAAGAATGAAGGGCATAATTTTTTTTTATAAGTATGACATTTCGAATTTGTCGGAGTTAAGACAAAAATTAAGTATAAATTGTTTAACTACAAAAATAAGAGTAGAGAAGGTGTAGGATGAAACTTGTATTAAGCTTCAGAGTGATATATTTGTTGGAAAATATCATACATTCAAAATATTATTAAGTTCTCAATGACTTCAACACCTTTATTGTAAGTTACTTTCCTAAGATATTATGTCTTGCCCTTCATCTCGCTAAACATTTTCAAGGTCCTGTAAATCAGGAATTTTCTTTTTCTCTAAAATATCCAATAAATTATTCAAAATTATCGAGAAAAACTTTTTAGTAAGACAAAATGACAAAATAAGAGAAATATTTATTTAATCTAGAAAAATAAATACAAAACATCCCAACGAAAAATAATGAAGTTAAAATTTATGAACTGATTTACCGTTAGATATCAATATACATATAAAAAATATGATCTTAGATTACTCAACACTTATGTTGAGTAATCCATGAAAGAATTTTGAAACAAAAATAATAATTATAGAATTGAAAAAGAAAGGATAAGTTTACATCATAAGCTATAACAAGTAATTTTATAAGTGAATTAGTCTACATCATGTGATCAATGTAATGCTGTGTCATACCAATAGAAGAAGATTCATAGCAGTCATATCTAAATATAACGTAATAAATAAATATCAGGAAATAAAAGTTGAACTTGCTGTCGCAATGAATTATCAAAATCAATTTTAAATAAAATTAATATTAACTCAACTACATTAAGTGCCGTTTTTTCAGTTTGAGTAGTGGCGATAATAACAATTTGTTGTATTAAAACAGGAAAGAATGAACTAATTCATATTTAAAATGTTGAATAATCCAAACTTAGGTTCTTAATCCATACATAAGTTTAAAATTCCTATGGTTAAAGATACATATTCAAGCGGAAATATCCCAAGGTAACAGACATCAGGACATTTTCAAATTGTTTTAACGTACCGATAGCTAGTCAACCTAAATAGTAGGATTGTTTTTGTGACGTCCTAGTCGATAATAATATGTTGTTTAGTCATCGTTTTAATAGTGATTACTATTAGTATTGTTAATAAATTACTATTATATTATATTCATAAATTAATATTGGGACTGGCGATGGAGTCCTCCAATAAAACTTGGGTGTGTGCAGTTGACATTTGTGGCTCGCCTACTAATGTGGTTTACAACGATTTCCCTAAGGATTGCTTAAGGAGACATATTTGTGAAAGAGCCTACCATCGAAAGGGTTGCCTTGGAAAGACACACAGAATTTGTGAAAATCATTTTGAAGAAAAAAAATATGAGAGAGATTTAAGGAATGAACTATTGGGCTTACACTTTGAAAGAAAATTGAAATCAGATGCTATACCTTCCAAAAATCTTGTACCAGGAGAAAAACCTCTTCCCACCCCAAGCGAAAGGGACCAAAGAAGAGAAAAAAAGATTTTGTCGATTCTATTGTGAAGGAAAATAAAGAAACAGCTCCAATTCCCAATTAATAGGCACCGGTTGTTGTTCTTGATGTTTGTCAAAGCCCCCGTCTTGTAGTAAAGTAAAAATATACCACTCTTCCACACATACTTATACAGCGAAAATGACCAATTAATATAGCCAAGTGTGCGGATCCCTGACTTTAAAAATAACTAGATTAACCAAGACAAATGAAGATCTCCTGACTCAAGTCTATTGGAAAAAGAAATCAGCAACTTCGGGAAACTGTTAAGATCCTCCAATCGGAGAATAAGAAGCTGAAATTTTGATCATATTTTCAAGAGTCCATGAAAGGAGAACTTACAAAAATTACTAAGGTTCAAAGTAAACCTATCGTCAGCGGGAAGAAGTCTGGTAGATGGAATAAAGAGGATATTATTTACGGACTGCTACTCTAGTCTCTCTCCTCAAAAGCTTACAGATACATTCCTTCTAGTGGCCTTCTTTCGGTTCCTTCCGTATCAACATTAAAAAGGTGGATCCGAAATTTAAAACAATGCCTGGTGTTCAATCTAATATTATTGAAATTGTCTGTCCACAATTAAAATCATCAGGAATTCCAAATGGAAACCTGCCCATCTTATGTTTTGATGAAATGAAGATCAAGGAGGAAGCCTGCTATGCTATTCACGATCAAAGGATTTATGTTCCAAAGAAAAATATGCAGGTATTATCCAAAAATCGTTTTAGTAGACATTCTTTGTTTTGGAATTTACTACCAGCAGCTTGTACAGCATAATTACAGCTTTCATATGAATCATTATTCTATTTTAGATATTCTATTTAGGTGAAATAAAATTGTGGACCATATTAACATTTCCTAAATTAGTATTTTATTTCACAGCCATTTTATTTAACATATCACTTGTAAGAAATAATTCATTCCAAAATATTTTGCAGCAAAATCATGGTACATATTTTCAGCTTCTTTAGTTATCATATTTCGAAACAGATTAACATTAGGTTCGATCGTAGTCCTAAATTATCAGAGGCCATCGTATAAATAGGATAACCTAACATACTTTTTTTTAGTATTCTACAAATGAATTTATAAATTAATATATGATCATGCTTCGAGTTACGTCCAGCTTACCTATCCATGATGATGTTAACGAATAAAAAGTTCCATTTTATAACTACAGGGATTCATTTTGTATCAGTGTGGTTCAATCATCAACTCCTGAACATTTACATAACCAACAAAACAGTTATCATTTCATGAAATATATTAAAATCGCGAAGGAAACTGTTTCTTGCTTTTACATTTATAATGATTTATTTGGTATATATGATATTACATTCAGTTAGATCTATGTATAATATTTAAGGCCTTAGATAAAGGGTTAATAAAGTGGTATGTCTTCGCATTATTTCAATATATTTACTTAAAAAGTCATATCATATCTTAGCAGAATGTATGTGGAACTCTTCATAAATTAGTTTTACCGTAATTTTTATAAATTCAATCGTCTGTTCATTGAAAAAAATCTGATGATCTTTCCAGATATCATGGAAACTTATATCGATACTATTTTGCTATAATATTTTATTTTTGCAAATAAATAATATTACTCTTATTTTATGTCTCAAATTCAAGTTATATTCATTTGAAGATTGATAAGTCCTTGGAAGTCACCCATTTTCTTCGACTATGATTGTCCGGTAATAAACGAGCTACTTTTCAATGTTATTTTAGAATTAGAAAATAATGGGATTCATATTATTGGAATGGTTTCTGATATGGGACGAAAAAAATATCCACCTTTGGACATATGTAATTAGGATTTTCTACTGATAAAGCATATTTTTCTAATCCATCAAACAAGGAAACGCGTATATACGCGTTTGTAGATGCCCTTCACTTACTGAAGTTACTCAAAAATCATTTCATTCATCAGGGCTTTCAATTAAAGGATAAAACTCTAATTTTAATCGAGACAATTAGAAAACTATTGGATAAGGATAATGAAGAGCTTCGAATATGCCATAAAATAAGATATGATGATTTAAATGTAGTTGGAAATGCCAGACAACGGACTAGGCCAGCCGCTGAATTAGTTAGTCATATAACTGCTAGTGTCATTCACTTTCAGTGATAAATGTGATAGGAAAAATTAAACAAATTAAAAGGAATGACAATTTTTGGATAGATCCAAATAATTTATCTTACTTTATGAAGATTTAAGAAATGAAATTTAGATTTCCTATGTATTTACATCTGCACTTATTATGCAGGAATCTAATGCTCAATCAAATGAAAAGATTAGGTATAATAAGAAGCTACTTTCATCAACTGAAAAAAAAATATACTTGTAGAGGAACACAGCAATATAACGTGCAATAAAAAGACAGAATGCTCATAATGGAACAAGTATGGGAATGTTATATAATAAAATTGAAAAATTTCAGAAATTGATGGCCTCAATGCTTTATTGAGAGTCATTTTGGTGACTCAATTATACAATGGTCAGATGAAACATATGAAGAAAAAAATCCGAATATATTGCTTCAAAACTCAAATACAGCATGGACGAATGACATAACTGTTCCTCTGATTCGGGATGTATTTAAATCGTTTTACCGGAATCTGGATTCTCACACAGAATATTTTCTGTAACGAAGGAAAATACCAAAAAATTACGGTCTAAAAAAAAATCAACAAGTTTGTTGGTGGTAGAACCCCAGAAGAGTCTTAATATGGAAGAAAAAGTATTCAACCGAAGAATAATACACTGAAAACACATTTACTACACGGTCAAATAAATGGTTGCGGTAAAGATAGGTGACATCATCGATATACACTAGCAAGTCGAATACACGGACCGTAGATGTTTTTTCTTCAAAGAAATAGTAGCATTTTAGTTCCTGTGATATAAGAGGATATGGACTTTATATTAACGGAATATTTACATTGATGGGCGCTAAACCTATTGGATATGAAGATATATAACATCCCATCTTTCCCCCAGGACAAGGTAACACAATTATTATGCCAATATCAATTTAATGTATTTGAAATTATATTTGCTTTTTCCCTTATGCAGAATCCAAATGAATGAATCTTTTCTTACAATGCCAAAGAACACAATTTTTAATTCGAATGAGATATCACCTTGGAGATTCCTGTGATTGAATTTTACCTAGATGGGTCCATCTCTTAGTTAAATGGTCTTTTATGCGAACCGAATCATCTATCTTTAATACAGATAAATTCTTCCCTTCTCCTTTTTTTAAATTAGAAAAGTATTCTTCTTCCTTAATTCCAGTACGCGCGAATATTTTATTAATTTTGTAATATATGTACACCTTGTTGTTTGGCTCTTTTCCATCTACCACTCTCAATTTAGCTTAAATAATCCTGCCGTAAAATTCTTTAATTTTTACATAATAACCATGACATTATAAATTTTACATTTTTCTTCACAATTATAATACTTACTTCAATCTCCTCATTTCCAAAACATACATTTAAATAGATGGATCCTCTAGTTGATTGAAATTGGTTCCATTAGGTCTATTCAAATTTGTCTCTGAAGGTTTATCCAAATTTTTAAAGGGTATTTCAATATATTTTTAAAAAAGTTCATCCGCAATAGATACCTCAGTACCGGAATAACATATAATTGCATAAGTTTTTTCCATCTAGAGATTATAATTGAACTTGCAATGCGATGCAGTCACGTTTCTCATCATAATTCATGGGGTTTTTTGCAACTTCGTTCTTACATGCCTTTTACTCTTTGAAGTTACCTTTCCTTTGGATTTTCTTCATTACTGTTTCCAAGCAGCTCATTTAGTTATAATATGGTCTCTTGAACAGAATGTACAATCCATTGTTTTTCTTTGAACGATTTTTTTTTAAAACTAATTTTCCTTCGACTAAGGCTTTGATCCCTGAATTTTCGTTTTGGGATCTTGTTGACTTTTACTGAATTTAATTTTTCATCATTCCTCTAAGACATTTCTTCAGCTCGAAAACTGACAATAAACGTAACTTCGATGTTTTTTTCTAGACAGTCCTAATTACCGCATGATTCATTTTATTTGGGAGGATTTGCAGTTCGAGTTACATCTACATCGATGTCCACAAACGATTGATCATCTTTTTGATATATGGAATGGAATTTGACTTTGTAAAGAATGATGTTGTATTGGGAGCGAAAGTATTCTCTTAATTCTTTTAAAATTTCAGGAACAGATTATTGTGTCTCTTCTTAAATCCCCATTGAGACTCTTAATATTTCGCTAATTTCTATATCTATAAAGGATCTTAAATTCACAAATTGTTTTTCGTTGATAGTAGCTATCACTACCTGCGTATTGTCTGTAGACTTCGAAACTGAGTTTCCATTCAATAAACTCATTCAAATCCATGTTTCCTTCAATAATTCTGGTATCTTATATGAAATTTTGCCGTATAGTTTACACGGTCCATTCTTTGAATTAAGGTTTTGATATTCTTTGACAACTAGTTCCCCTATTTTTCTCGTGAGCTCTTCCATAATTCTGTTATCCATACGATATCTCTCTTTCATGAACATCAAGACATTTTTGCTCCTTTATTTTAGACTCCAGTAATTCAAATACGTTTCTAAGAAATGCAATTTTCTTGGTGATCTTTAATGATAAACTTCTACTTATTCAATTGTGTTTAAATGGTTCAGGCCATTAATGCTCCAGATGATATGACCATTGTATGCCTTAACTTTTGATTTTATAAAGTCAAACTTCTTACTTTTAAGTTGTTAATCCTTTCGATTGGTTCTGGATTACCGTCTACGCCACGTGATATATGAGAATATTTATTTTATTTTTGTGATCAAGTGAGAGATATATTATCAATAGTGGAGAGTATCATTACTAAAAGGTATGGCATAGGTCTCAATCTGTCAGATTGGTGCATTGCTCGTACAATGAGAGGAAAAAATGACTTTAAAGTGGTGACTCCTATGGCTAATACTCTCACAATAATGTATACACTCCTCTTTGTCCAGGACCGAACATAACAAATGTTAGATATATGAACTAAATGGATGTTTTAACTACTACACATTTTATATTTTTATTTAATAAAAGGGACTTCTAACCCACATTTCAAATCTTTTAAATCTTTCATACTGTTATATATAACTGGAGAAAACTCTGATTTTTATTAATTTATTTTCTGTGTGTGAAGTATTAGAAATTCAATTATAAATCGATCTTGGATAAAGCCATATCATTATTATATTCTAAGTAACACATAACAAAATATATTAAAATAAGGGATGAAGTATAAGGTAATTCTATTTATTTTATAAGAGGACATATTTCAAAAATTTATTTTCAAGTATTATCTTAATGCACAGTTAAAAATACCTTCATATCAGTATAAGGATATCAGGATATAAATATTCATATCAAATTTTAGTAAATTAATCTACAAATGCTCTTTAATAATTTTTTAAAACCTTATTATTTATATTAAATGAAAGTAGCATAGTTTTCCACGTGGCGAGTTTTCCAACGCCAAACATATATAGTCGTGGAAACATTCATTTTCACCATTCTCACAAATAATTCTTATTTCTAAGTAATGAAGAAAAGCCGACATTTTTAAGATAATGAACGAACTTATGGAGAAAAGGTAAACGGTCGTCCAATTTTTCACTGTTATTTTGCTGCATAATTTAGATCTACCCCTCCAAGTATTTCTTTGCAACTGTTATCATAATTTCTAATTTTTTATTAAATTAGTATCTTAAACGAAAGGGAGAAGAAAAAGAAATGAAGAGAATATGCTGATAACCAGTGATGAAAATCTTGTGTATAATGGGCATGTCAAAAGTCCCAGAAAATCAACATGGTAAACTTGAAAATTTGAGGAATAATTTAGAAGAGATCAACCACAATCAGCTGTGACAAAGGAGGAGGGACAGAAGGAAATAAGCAATAACATTGGCAAGAATTACTCCTATTACACACAAGAATATTTAATCACATATTGAATATAATTGAATTCAGTTAGGAAAGAATGTTCACTACACAGGAATTAAATAGTAATGACAACTGTGAAGGAAAATAATATTCATTCTTCTGATTAACAATTCCAATAAAAAAAGTCCAGCTAAAAAATTAAAAAAATTTACATCACTGCCGATAATGTATGCAACAGCATTACCGCCTGGTAGCTAAAAAGTATATTCAGTGTTATTTAATTTAGAGAACACGAGAATGCCCATGCAATATTTCCATCGAAGTAAGTTTTTGAGTATAATTTCGATTCAGAGCCATATATCAAAATGAAATAACTATATGCATGACAGTTTATGGTAATAATAGTTGATTAAAAATATTGAAACGTACAAAAATAAATTATTTCTAAGTTATCTTGAATACAGTTCCTAAAAAATGTGTCTAATTATACAAAAATCCAGTAAAATGAAGGTGCATGTAAATATTTTTAATTGCTTTATATAATTGCTAAAACAAAGAATAAACATCAAAAAGATTTTATGTAAAAAAAAAGATCGATTTCGATAGATTTTACAATTTAACATTTAGTTTTCTTATAAATAGAATATTTAATAAATAAGAAATGTAAGTTAATGTAATTAAATCAATTATTTAACTAATTGTAATAAGTATTTAATGTTTTATAGACAAGAAGGTTTCAAATTTAAATATTTTTGTATCCAATGTATTTGATTAGTATTTATGAATTAGATGCAATTATTCTAATCGACTTATTTATATTTAATTTCTTAATTTTGTCGACCTCTAAAATATTCTTTACTTCTTACAATTAGTTGTTTCTCATTATGTCAAACATTGCGTTCCTAAGTGTTGTCTTGATTATGAAACCAAATTTCTTCCTATCGGCTACATACATACTACTCCATTCTTTCTCCCAGGATGAATACACAAAAAATTCATTGCTAAAAGTTACTCTTAGACGAAGCACTTACTGAGTATTTAATAGTTTTTTAGGCTACTTTTAGAATGGTGATTTCGTCTATGAGAGTATTGAACAGCGAAAGAAATTTTGAATATACAATATAAAAGAAAACAATCTTCAAAATCGTTATTTAGCACCTTTTGTTGTTAAGAGTAAATTTCGAAATATCTCTCCAATAATACACGGAAAAGTCAAATATCCACTTTTAAATCAATTAATGTCCTTTTAAAAATTTTAATGAAGGCTTTTTTTCTTACCTGTTACATTTTTTTAGTATTCATTGTATTCGAGATTAGACTTAATTTTAAAATGATTTTTTTCTTCATTCTGAGTGATAAGTAAAGAAAGAATGTGTGTAAAGAAAAGACTAAGTTTTCCTATTAAAAAAGAAAAAACAGTTGATTTGTGTGCATTTTTTTATAAAAGTTTGTTATTTGATAAGTAATAAGGGTCTTAAAATCTCCCTCAAAAACAAGAATTATCACCCATTTTTGCTGTAAATTGATTTCAGAATGCATGATAAAATAAATATATATGACTTCATATAATTTTTTTAAATGTTCGTTTAATTGGTTAGATGGAGTTGCACTGATTAAGTATAAGTAAATATTATAATATTAAAATTACTCCATCTAACTTAGGAATCTTTTGGTGAAATCCATATACCTAAAGTATATTTCTTTCCCTAGGAATCACCGGGGCGCTAACGTACACACATCAAGTTCAAGAGAATAACTCCCGAGCATGCTGTTAATGAGCTATTGGGATTCCATGGATTTTTATATATTATTATAATATTTCCCCTGTGCTAATGTTATTTTAAATGTAAAAGGTTCTCCTTTTTATAGCCACAATTAATTTTATCTTCCCAAAATGAAAAAACGGCCGCTGTTATTAACAAGGGTATTAATTAAGTCTCGTCTTACTTTCTCCTCACACTCTAATACATATCTCATCTCTAGGGATAAGCAGTGACGGATAAAATATGTGGCAGTATGTAAAAATAAAAACGAAAGTTAACCTGATAACGTTTTTATTATATGTTATTTATGTTGGAAATAGCCATGAGAAGAAGGAAATACAAACAACTACTACTCTACTAGTCAAAAGAAAACCATTCCTATACTAAAATACTAAACCAAATTAGTAATTTTATCAATGTCAAAAAAAACACACAAATCGAAGATTTAACTATTAGGGAATTGGAGGTAAGGATTGAATTGTACTGAATGTATAATTAGCCTGGAGGACAACATAGCACACACTTAGCCTTATAAATTGAATTGATACCACTAACCAGTGAGTTAAAAATGTGTAATTTTTTTAAAATGCACATTAAGGACACTAAAACTCTACCATTTCTTTACTGGATCTTTTATTTGATTATTCTTGATCTATATCGAATTAATTATGAGTGTACGACGATTCCATGAAAGATCTACAGTGACTGATGTATCTTGAGCAGAGGATGTATGCAATTAAAAGTCACTATCATGGGCATCTATGTTCAAATGTATCTCTACAATAAGTGATCTTCCTAAGCAAGAAAGATTAGAGGTAAGACTGAGAAAAAGATCTATCCCCAATGGGTTGGGATTCCTGAACATCAAGGATAAATGAAGAGACGTACTCTTAGGATGTTAAAAAGAAAAAGAATATATGAATTCAATAGAACAATATATGGATATGGATTGATCCAAAATTATTGAAAAGATCAATCTTAGTCGCTGATAAGAAAGAACTACTTAGCCATTCAGTTTAAACTGTTACCTTGCATTGACATAAATTATTTTAAACCTACAAGGTGTGTGACGATTCACAATCCTAGTTTATAAAATATCATCGGCGAAAATAATATTCTTTTTATAAAAAGTATGGAATTATTTTCCTAAATTTTCCTATGTCTTCTACAGATTAAATGCCATACGAGTGGCAGCACTGAATGTTCAGGGATGTATATTTCAATTAAATCTTTATCTGTTTTATCTTATTCCAGAGGCAAACTTTTCTTTCATTTTATTTTCCAGGAACTTAACGCCATTTCTTATCTAAAAATATATATATAGCTTAAATGGAGTGGGAAGAAAAAAGTGTGTGGAGAATGATGATTAAGTCGACTAAATTGTAAGGTGATGTGAATTTTGCCGTGCACAAATGTGTTTACGAATGTGGCGATTTTTTTAATATTGTTTTGTTGGTCGGGAAAATGTCCCGAAGAAATACTGAACGAAGAGTTTGATCCATCTCGAAAATCATCATATCACAACTTTAAATATTACACATTCAAACATAAATTTTTAAATATTTAGATGTAATTGCTTATTTGTAGGGTAGACAATCTAATTTCTCTCGGATATTTCATATGGCCTAATACATATGTTAATTGATACAAATAAGTGGACAATTTTAATAAGTGTTCGGAGGGATATCCAAGTCGAGTCTCAATTTTTTGCTCACAATTCCAAGAGATAAGACTCAAATTGGACATGGGTTCATAATTTAAAGACTTACGGCTTAACTTGGAGTCAAAATCAAAAATTTGCGGCTCAACTTGGAAATAAAAGCTGCTATTTACTAATATCAAGAAAAATCTATGGACCCTATATTATAATGATGGTCAGAAAATGCATTAAAAGAAATCAAAGGAATCGATCAAAATGTTCAAAAGCTTGGACTTGTGAGCAAAGACTTGAAAATCCTCTTGTACTTACAGAATAAGAACTAATTCCAAACACTGTTATATCCAAGCTACGGAAAAAAAAACCCAAAATTTTAAAATATAAAAAATATTTGCACTGCAGCTTAAGCTAATTTCAACACGGTTGTTGAGTTTGGATCTGGTCCCCTTATACCAATCAAAGATGAAAATCCAGTGTAGAATGGGCATGTAAAAAAAAAGAAAACGAAAATCAACATGGTAACCTTAACAATTTGAAGAATTATTTGGAGGATTTCCATCCTTAAACCTAACCGAATAATCTATGCAGTGCGTTCCATGCATGTTTCAATCCAAGTAAACATCTAAATGCTGCTGAAGTGGACCGCAAATATCACATATTAGTAGTACAAATCTTGACAAAAGATGATGGAGTCTGGTTATTCTTCATTGGCTTCTGACTCATGCGTATCTATTGAACCAGAATTTTTCTGCTTACTCTTTATTTCCCCCTCAGTCGGACAATGGGTTGGACTCTGTTGCTTCATATAAGGCATCCAACATGGTGATGAAGTTGTATTTTATTGTTTCTTTGGTGGCTTTATTGACTTTATACTGTCCAAGTTCTAGCCATCACATCCCTAGGATGTGTCAATCATTGGTCCTAGAGCTTTTCCCTAAGGTACTGTTTCGATTCTTTAGAAGAATTACTCACACTAAACTCTTATACCTCTTGTCCTAATGGTACTAGACTATCATCCTCTTTCCCTTTTTATAACAAGGTATCAATAAAATCGTTGCATATTTTCTTCTTCTTAATGTTCTAGTTCATTTATTCCCGTTCTTTATATTACAATTTGTGAATCTGTATAGCTCTCACAGTATTCCCTGCTACATATTATGTCACCACTATCAGAAGTAACTTATCAAGTTCTGTCATTATAGAATGGAAGTTGCGATTGAATATGTAGTACCTCGTTGTGATAATTGGTTTAATGCTTCAATGTTTTCTGCTTAAATGAAGAGAAGAATGAGGATAGTTGAAAATCATATGATCTGCTTGTATGCTAAAGGAAAAGAAACTGATAGTTAATGTAGTACCCTGATAATTTGAAGAATATGTGAGCGGAACTTTCTTGAAGTTTCAGTAATATGATATTCTAACCTCAATATAAAAAAAACTAAAAACACTATTTCACAGAAATTAGTAAGATATATTGTCTCTCTAAAACAAATTATAACAAAATAAACTTAAACAATAATTCGGAAGAATCATAACTTGCAAGAAAGGAAGAATTGCAAGAAATCGCGCAAATCTATTTAGATTAGATTGCTCTCCTTTCATCAATTTCAACAGTTCTATTGAAATAGCTGTAACGATTGTACGCCATTTATCCAAAGACTCAATGGACCACAGTTGATTCTTAACACAATTAGCAAGTAACGATTTAGAATGGATAATATAGACCATCTATGACAATAAATAAATAACTAAAAATTAGACTGTGTATTCAGCAACCATATTGAAAGGAATTACTTAGATCTTGATCTTCAATTCTATGTGCTGTGCACAAATGAATTTACTTATTCGGAGATTTTTGTTTTATTGTACTGTTTAGAGAAAAATTGAACAAACATAAAAGAACACCAATTCATAATGTTTCAATATGACATAATGAAATATTAAATTTCGTGAATTATTGCCAATTTGCAGACAATAGTTCCAGAAGACGACCAAGAAATTAGTTATTTCAGAAATATAAAAATTAAAAATATCTGTATTCAAAGGTATATGTTAGTAACATCAGTGAACCGTCCTTGAGACGTTTTTTTTTTTAATGTGATAATTATTAGTCTTAACATTTTTTGGCATTCCCATAAAATATTATTAAGATAATACATACTTGTCAGGCCAAGGAATTGCCAAAAATTGTTGCCACCATCGAGAAGCAACATAGGATACATAAAAACCTAATACAAATGATAGTGGGATCAAATTTAGGAATGCATCGAAGTACTTGACAACCATTTCGAAGAGTCTATTCAATAAATAAAAATGAAATAGTTTTAAAATTTATTCATATAACATTTATACAGTTGCTTAATTCAAACAATAATTACAAAATAATTAAAACTCTTATGTTTCAATTATTAAATAAAGATGTTACCATAAATTTTTTTGACAAAAACTATTGTATATTCAATATTTATATTATTATAGCAAATTTGCAAATTACTTTAATTTATTTCAAATATTCAAAAAAAAAAAAACTTCGTTCTCTTTTTTTCTTTCTTATTGTCTAGTACAAAAGTACATAAACAATAGATCACAAAAACAATATAAACATAAAAACAAAAGTAATTAATTTATAAAATGGATCTTGTAACGCGTAAAGTTGGAGATTCTGGTAGGATCCTGGCGATTCCAAAAGCAAAACGGAGTCTATCGTTGGAGACCACCCATTTAACGCCAAATTCGAGCGTTGGCGAACGTTTCTCTCTGGGTTACTTGTGGGGGTAGTTGAGCCACTTTCTCCATCGTCTCGAAGAGGAGCCCCACATCGGTATCTGCCTTAGGAATAGGAAACATATTGAAGAAGCCTGAAGCCAAAGATCCAGAGGTACCAGTAAATAACTGGAAGGGCGAATATTTAGATCTTTGACCCATTAGTACTGAATTCCTCAGTCCCCCCAAAACAACAGACAGATATTCATCCAATTTTCTTTCTCTTCTGATATCCGTGCAAATAGCCCAGTTTTAGGGATCTGTGGAACCGTTCAATAAGCATGTTTAATTTAGGATGATATGATGTAGTCGTCCTATTTGCGATTCCAAGTGCCCTACGAACACACATCCAAATAGCACTTGTGAATTACGTTCCCCTGTCTGACTCAATGATGTCAGGTACTCCAAATTTTGATATTCATCCTCCAAGAAAGCTCTAGCCATTGTACTAGAGGCGATATTAGGAATTGAGATCACTTCAGACCACCTGGTATACCGTCCATTATAGTCAGGGCATAGCGCTGTCCTTTGACGAGTGTGAACGGGCTAATTATATCAATGTGGATGAAGGCAAGTCTCGCTAATGGTGGATCGAAAGAGGAAGTGGGCTTGGAGTTTCTAAAAGGCTTTGTTTGTTGACATGCAATGCATTCTTTAGTAAAAATTTTAATATCAGAACGCTATTTAGGCCAAGCGTAGAAAAGAGATACCTTTCTTAAAGTATCTTTGAATCCTGGATGATTATCTTTGTGGCTTGAATTAATAATTCGTCGTCGTAGTTCTGTACAGGACAGTACGACACAAAAGGTGTCTTTGTTACCAAAGGCTGCAAATAAAGTTCCTGAAACACACCTAAGACAAGCTTTAACTGTAAAATTTAACAATTTAGGGTCATGGAGTGTTTGATCTTCAATGACATCTTGAAGTAAATTGGGACTTAATTTGATGTTGTTGACATTTCTCGAAAGAATATCTGCAGTGTCGTTTAATTTCCCAGAAACATGCTCAATTCTGCAATTAAACTCTGCTACATATGCAAATGTACGGAATTGTCTTGGAGTCCAGGAAGGATGGCAGATGTCTATCGGTGAAACTAAAGGTTTATGATCTGTAAATACTCTAACATTTTGTCCATCTAATGCCCACAAAAAATGTTTAATGCTTTCCTTAATAGCATGTGATTTCCTATGAAAAGTTGAATATTTAATTTGCTTTTCAGATAAGGCTTTAGACCAAAATGCTTGTGGTTGCCAGCGCCCATTCACTTTCTGTTCCAAAACGGCTCCCATTCTGGTATCAGACGCATCTTTTGTAAGGCTAAAGGTAACGAGTTGTCCCGGAATGAAAATTGAGTACTTGAAGATAAACTATGTTTTATACCTTGAAATGCTCTTTCACATTCATCAGTCCATATTAATTTAAATTTTTTCTTTAAAACTGGATATAACTTCACTGTCCATTTTGACAAATCTTTGATCAATTGTTAATAGAATTGAGCCATGCCTAAAAATTTGTAAATCATCTTTCGATTTTGGAGGTGAAATTCTTGCAATAGCTCCAACTTTCGATTTATGAGGTGTAAACCACTCCGGTGACTTAGAATATCCAAGGAACTCAACAGAGTACCTGAAAAACTCACATTTTTCAAGATAATGTACAAAGCTGGAAGTTTTAAGGTGCAACATAACTGCATTTATAGACTGCCAATGTTCATCCCTCGTCCGAGAAACAATCAATATACCAGCAAGATACACGAAGACATTTGTAATTCCCCTCAAAACAAATCGATGAGTCGTTGGAATGTCTGGGCAGCGTTTTTAAGTCCAAACGGCATTCTCAAGTACTCATATAACCCAAATGGCGTAATGATAGATGGTTTACTTATGGAGTCTTCACTCATGGGAATTTGATTGTAAGCTCTGTGCAAGCCCATTTTACTAAAAAATTTCATCCCTTTTAGGTTGGGGACGAAATCCCTTAAATTTGGAAGAAGATATCGATCTTGATCCGTCATGTTATTTAATTGACAATAATCACCACACATTCGCCAGCCTTGTTTGGCTTTAGGTATGATATGAATCTCTGATGAAAAATTTGAAGAAGATGGAGGAATTATTCCCTTCTCTAGAAGTCTATCAATTTCGTTTTTAACAACATTGAGTTTAACACCATCCAGTTTGCGGGATTTTGCAAAGCAGCGAGGACCCTTAATTTCGATGTGATGTCCAACTCCATGAGCAGGATAAGATTCAGCGAATTTTTTATCATAGAAAACTTCAGGGTATTGAGATTGAACATATTGGGTTTCTGATAATTCTGAAATGACGCATGGATCATTAAAAAAAAAATCTTGTTCAATAGGTCAAAATTAATTTTGTAGAAATGAAGAAAATCACCCTCTAAAATAGAGTGGCCTCTAGATACAATAATAAATTTACATTGAAAAGTTCTTAAACTTTCTATTTGTACCCTGAGAGTTTTAGTACCGAGAACTTCTACTGGATTCCCTGCTTAACCAAGTATAGGTGGCATTTTAATACAAATGAAATCTTCACAATACGTCGGGGATATAACGGATACCTGGGCACCCGTATATACAATAAAATAAATTGAATTTATATTGTCTTTAAAAAATAAGAAAATTGAAGGATTATTTAATGCCTTAGTTCCGTGTAACTGAGGACAAATGAGTTTTTTTTTTAATCAATGAATTCAAATGACAATCGGGACCAGAGCACACATTTGAATTCAAACCAAATTTTGAATGATAATAATATACTTTTTTTAATTTTGCAGATGTTGAGGACTTCAAAAAAGCTCCGCTAGGTCTCTTCTTAATCAAAGGTGTGACAGTGGGATGGATCCTCGACAGTAGAAATAGAAGTGTTTGTGACTTAATTCGCAGCCGTACACATATCTGCTAAGTTCTTAATCGTAAGTGGTGATTGTACTCTCAAATATCCCTGTTGTTTCTTTGGAGCATTCATTATTCGTGCCTCTTTAATCAAACTTTAACGTAATTCCGAATCCAGAAGACGTTCAACCTCCTCTTTTACCCCCATACTCGAGAGCAGGAAGTATCAACCATAATGTCGACTACTCTTTCTATCCTTGCGGAAGATGATAGCCAATATCGGACTAATATGGATTTCTTCGCTCCCGTATAAGTGAGATTCTCCTCACTATTAGAAATAATATTTAAAACCTTGCCCGGCAATGCTGACGCCATAACACTATACTTGACTTTGGTATGACAAATCCCCCTCAACACAAAATTAAGTTCAATTCTCCGGAACCAGTTCTCAACATCCGAAGAACAGAACCTAGGAAGGTGGAGTTCCGAAACAGCAATGGTCAAATTTGCCTCTTCCGTTCTAATCGACCATGCTTGTTTTTGGGGAGGCACAGGTGGTGAAGAATCAGTTGGCGTCACCAATGTAAAGTATTTAAAAATTCAAATATATAGTGATTCTATTCTAGATAAATAATAATAATAACAAGAAGAAAAAGAAGAATTGATCAACTTGATTAAATCATACTTCAACATTTATAATTTAATTCTTTTGTTATGAAAGTTCATAATATTCGTATCATACAATAAATTATAGCTAACATTAAGACACTTTCTTGATAATATTATTTTGATTGAATAGTATCAAGTTACAGGCATATTTTGGTGAGGGAAAGCTTTGATGTGCAGTAAATTTTGCAGATAAGTTATAAGTGGTTTTAGCAGATGTAAAGGACTTTGCAATTATTTTCCATGTTTTCTAAATACTTTGAAATCTCCATTCCCTCCACAATCTTAATCTTAGTATTGACAATTACATCATTTAGTTTTTCTTTCCATACACTGTCTTTCAGAATGGTACTATTCAGAAACAATATTTTAATATGTCTCTTCTCATTGTTTGTTGCAAATTCTATAAGAATTGATTTATGATCAGAGACGAAGTTTGGAAGAATATCAATCTTCGATGGTTCGCTTGTCCCATTGCTCCTAAAGAGGCATATATCCAGCCTTGACGTCACGATCTATTTTCCTTTTTTTTGTTTTGTATGATCATTGTTATTTAAAAATATGCTTAGTTAATAATCCTCTTTTCAATATCATAGCCCTGAGTACTGTGGAGTCTTCATTCTGAAGGCGTAAGTTAGAATCAGCCACCAAAGATTGAGTCACAGCTCTCCACAAGTGGGGGAAGTAGTTTGGAGTAAAGCTCTGGTTTGTCTTGATTCGGACCATAAATACCAAAAAAATCAAATATACTATAATTGAATTTTATTTTGACATTGCATAGATTTCCACTTATATGGCTAAAGGTGTCACAGACTTCAATGCCTATTTTTGTTAAAGTTGCTACAACCTTCCTGCCTAGTTTGAGTTACATTCGATCCGATTATATATATTGGAAATACCGTACTAGTTTTCCATGATGGTTCTTGTGTCACAAAAAATTACAAGATCAGACCACTGCATATATTATTGATATTTAAAAACGTAATTCTTTCTTTTATCCGAGATTAAAGAATTCATATTAAGGAAAAAGGATTGTTAGAGTCATTAAAATATACTTAAAGGCTTATTTCTTTTACTCCTCCTCAGACTTGTAAATGAGTCCGTCGAATTCAATCAACTTGAACACACTGATCTACTCTGTTTCTGATTTAAAGAACCATCACCTTCTTTATAATACATTACATGAATTTTTATTTACATCTTTTGTAGAGGAACATCCACATTTCTTCTCTAATAAATATTCCCCCAAACAGCTTAAGAGTGATGTTACGATATTTTTTGTTGTGTTGTCTATTTCTTTAGAAGACGGTTATTGGTGTGTGATTTTTACCATTATATGGTATTCATAGTACTATGTATGTATTACAAACGAGCAGATGAATATAGACTCATTCTTATATATACTATCAAAGTAATAAGTCGTGTTTTATTTTATAATCTTTAAGAATTATTTAGCGCTACGTATTTGTAATTATAATTATCAACCAAGACGCAGTCGGCAATTAACCAATTAAGTCATTAAGTTAAATCTAATTAAGTCCATAATATCTTAAAACGACAAATAAGGAAGATCGATAAAATTCAGAGAATACATATTAAGCGAGGATAGTGAGAGGTTCCATACATTTGGAAAAGCTCCGTTAACAAGTAGATACACTAATACAAGTATATTGTGCGGAGTGTAAATCTTAGTGCATTTGACTTTTTAATTAATTAAAGACGACAACCAAAACCAAGAACAGCTATTCAGGAATGAAAGGTGTTCTCACTAGAGCTATTACAAGTCTTAAAACTCATATAAATCTGAACAAGGATAATTCACCTAATTCATTCAATATCCAAGAACTACAGGATATTATTAAACACTATTCTTATATATATAAATTTGTTGAGGATGGTGCTAATGCCTGAAGGGATTGTAGTGGAGAAGAAAACAAATAAGGAAACGATATAATTATTCAATCCGACCTCGAGGAACAATTTCAAAGGTATCATGAAGTTGTAGGAGAGGGAAGAGTGGTTCTGATTAAAACCATGGAACCTTTTCGTTCCGGTTCTTCTTAGTCTACTTCTTTATATACTCCATCCCTTGATGGGCCAAAGATTTGTAGACCAAACGATTCTTTCAAGCCCAAACCCTCGCAAAAAAAATGTTACTCAGTAGAGCAAATGAAGAATTGGTTGAGTGGATTCAGGTCATACTATTCTACTAGTAATATGTACATTATTCCAATTCAAGATCAGCATGCCTACTTCCGTAGTTGTTTGTCTATTGATTTGGAAAAAGCAATTGCCTCAAAAATTTTGTCAGATACGCCAATATTTGGCTATGATAAAAATAGTTGTGAGCAATAAATATTTGAAGAATTTCTTGAAATATATCCATTGTTTACAAAAAGGTTAAAATACTTCAGAGGAACTCAAAGAGAAGATAAAAATATGTCTGATTTCGAAAGAAGATTATATATTTTAGAAGTTCAAGGAACGTAAAGAATATGTCAATCGAACAGTTGGATATTTTTCGCTACATTGTTGCCACGAATAACGATGAATTGAGACAAGAATATCTCAAGGCAGGGAGAGATTTAACAAGAGAGACATTGAAGAAAATTACTCAATCCTACGAAGCAAGGGGGAGTAATAAAAGGGAAGTGGAATCACGAGGTATTCAAGACTATTAATGCTGTTTAAAGAAGAAGAAAATTTGAAAATAAGTCAGTGACACCAAAAAGTAACCTTAATAGATTTGGGGATTCAAAAGGAGATCGACGATATACCAACAGCCGAAACAATACAAGTAGCACTACTATTTCAAAAGGTTGTATTCGTTGTGGAGTGTTAGACCGCATGATTGAGGATTGCTATTATAGTTTTAATGTTATTTGTTGGAATTGCAACAAAAAAGGGCATATTATGAAAGTGTGTTGTATATTTCCCAGGGGTAAGAATATTAGTTCAACTTTTATTGGGAATGTGTTGAATGCACACGACGAAGATACTCCAAAAGCCAATGTTATTGTGAATCATAGTCACAACAAACAACATCAATTAAAAGCTTTACCTGATACTGGATCATGAATCACCATTATTTCTAAGAATATTGTCAATAAATATAGTATTCAATGGAATGAATATTATCATCCCAATATCCGCAACGCAAGGGGAAATTTAATGAAATTTGTCAGGCATTGTGAATTAGCTATAATATTTAATGGTAACATCAGTAAAGCAACGTCCCTTATAAGTCCGGAGAGAAAAAATGAGTGCTACTCAGTTGGAAAACTTGTCAAAGTCTTGCAATAATTTCGAAGGATTTTCAGGTGTTAAAAAATTTATTCGATGTTATGTCACGCTTTCCTGTTTCTAAGCCAGATCGGCCTGAAAAGAAAATTAACAACGTTTATTTGATACCGTCTGATCCTAAACTAAAAGAACTTGAGACATTTGCAAGTGAAGATTTAAATTATCAAGAAATGATAATAGCGTTTTTGGAAGGCAAACAAATTAAGGAGTATCGAAGACACATCCAATACGTTCTTACAAGGCAATTTGTATGAATATTTCACTGGAAAACAAACTACTAATCACGAATGGAAAAATTATTATACCAAGTAGTGGCATTAGTTATATTTTGAAGAAATTATATATATCTCATCCTGGTATTGTTCGAGCCCGAAAGTTAGCCCGAGATCGATACTTTTGGCTTGGTATGAACAATTCAATTAAATCAAGTCTTGAGTCGGGTTCTAAATGTATAGAAATTCAACCAAGTCAAGCAAAACCGACAGAACATAATAAAACGATAGCAAGTCAACCTATGGAACAAGTATCCCTCGACTTATTCCACCAAGATAAGAAGGGCTTTTTATTGTTGGTCGATAGATTTACTGGATTTTCTTGGGTTGAATATTGAAAAGACTACGACAACAGAAGTAACTAATATTCAACTAGATTGGTTTTATGACTTTGGGTTCCCAAAATATGTAATAAGTGATGGTGGCCCTCATTTTAAAAGTGAAAAATATAAAGAATTCTCTAATTTTAATAGTATTATTAACGAATTTAATCACCTTACTACGCTCAGTCAAATGGACATGCCGAATCATCAGTTAAAAATATGAAACATTTAATGGAAAAAGTAAATTATAATTATGCCAAATTTAAAAAAACCCTAGCCAAATTTCACACCAAGGGGAGACTGTGATTCTCCAGGCGAGACTATGTTTAGAAGAAAACTAAGAGAAGAATTGCCAATGTACGAGAATTATCAATTTAAACAGCAAATTACTTTCCAAAAGGGGGAGAGAGTATGTTTGCAAGATGAGAAATCAAAGAGAGGGAAACGAAAGGCCGTCATTATATCGAAGCATAGGCATGGAAATGCCTATGAGGCCAAAATGGAAGAAGGGTCCAGAAAGTGAGGAAATGCGATTCATATAAAGCGAGATTATACAAAAATGCAATTAATTTTGCATATACCTTAATCTCCGACCAAGCTGAGAAGAAGTGCTCGTTTTAATGTATTTAAATAATTATTGGTGTTTAACTCTCTTTAAAATGGGAAATGGTGTGTAATTGCTCTTACTATTATGTATCCATAGTACCTTGTATGTATTACAAACGAATAAATGATTATAGACTACTTCTTATATATACTATCAAAGTAACAAGTCGTGTTTTATTTTATAATCTTTAAGGATTATTTAGTGCTACGTATTTGTAATTATAATTATCAACCAGTTATGTACTTGTATTGATGTCGGTTTCATTATTTGTACCATTATCATCAAAAATAGGTTTTAGGAGACAGTTCTGATTCGATGGCTCTTCTGATACGAATGTTGTGCTCTCTTTATCAATAGATTCAGGGAGATGTTGTTGTTACTTAGTTAAGTAAAATTGTCATCCGATGTTCTATTGACAATTATTTCGATGACCTATACACGCTCTGCTTGAGTGGGCATAATATTAGACTATGCATTATTGTGAGTTTCATATTCTTAAACATAAGGGTTCCCTACACTGGTTCTCCCATTGAAAACTAGTATCTCTTTTGATTTTAGTATTTAGGATATTTTTTAGGTAAATAATTGAACTCGTATTGCATTACAAGTTAATTCGTTATCACCCTGGCTAAAACTCTGATGACATTGCCTTTTGACACCATCAAATTTTAGAGTGACGAGGCATTCCCCAGCTGGTATGATTTGAGTGATAGCGTTACTATAGAATGGTAAGTGAGCAGCTTTATTTATAGGTGGCCACTTAAAGGGCAATGGTCCATAACTTTCCCGAACTGCGATGGTCATGTAGCTATCATATATTCATCTTTAACTCTCCTTATTCTTTTTAGAGCTTCTATTTTTAAACTTTTGATTATCGTATCATTTAGTCTCTCAACCTTTAATTCTCATTTTGATCATAATGTCGCAACCACTCACTGATAGATTTAGTGTCTTGTATACCTACTTCAGATCCGGAGCCCTATTTCCCACATCTACTTGATCAAGAGTGTAAAAACATGCCTGACCAAAAGGGGTGTTTAGGATTTACACCTTATACTTCTTCTTCTTTGAACCCAAAAAAAGAACCAGCATTTACGATATCCTCAAAATCAAGGTAGTCCTGTCTAAATGACCTATGATTATCATCTGTTAATAAAGGACAAAAGTGTCTGATTTAATATCAAAGGCTAAATTGATATTCTCCAATGCATCTTCCATAATTTTTTTTGCGTTTTGCTGCAAAACTTTAATAACTCAGCTTCTTCGGAATTGGATCTAACGAATTAATCCCATCAGGTCTACATATCATAATAAGATAGAAAACGAAGAAGGTTTATATAAATATATTCAGTTAATTTTTTAGATGTTGATTGATAAGGAAAAAGAAGAAGCGTATTCGGCGGGTAACGTTGACACTTTTTCAAAGAAAAGGAAGAAACAGAAGAATATATTCAATAAAGAGTCTCAAGAAATCCACTAGGAAAATGGAAAATTCTAGATTCAGCTAAATACCAGATCACGCAAAAAGACACTAAAATAAACACAGAAAATTAACAATATCACAGATATAAATTTTCACGTAAGAAACAATCTCTAAAACAAACTTATCGAATTATTTATGTACTATCGAAGATACGCGCACCTCCTCAATTTAATACATATACTTTGACGACAAGCTATTGTCCGAGAAAGCGTCATAGACAGATATATTATTTTTCTCCGCTGCTTCCCACTCCGAAACTGCTGCATCTTCCGTTGCTTGAAGAAGTGCTTCTTTTTATAATTTTGGTGGATGATGTCAACTGTGAAATTCGAGTCATAGACTATAGAAATTATCCACACAATTCTACCCAATATAGTCAATGATTTAGATAGACCACTAATATGATTGGATAAATTTTACTAAACAAAATTCACTTAAGGCCTCCATTTGAGGAGATATATTCATTCCATTCAGCATCTTGACTTTTTCTGACATCAATGAATATGTTTTGATATATTTTGGTACAACTTTTTCTAACAAAACTGGGTCATTTCCTAATTACTTCTACGGTCGTTTGAGAGCAGGGATATGTCAATGATGGGGAAAAAAATTAGCCAGGACTTTTCTTCATAAAAAATTGATCTCCCCAATTTTGGATTTAATGCCGCTTTATATAAAACTAAAGGAACTACTAGTGTATTGTTTTTGGAGTTTCCAATGTCTCCTATTATGCATTTTTATCCAAATGGGTCATTTGAATTTGGAACAATTTTTGTTGGAAACTTATTATTTGTCAATTCTGAGCCGAGTATTAAAGCTCCAGTGTTAAAGACCAGTTCTGATCTCAAAAATATCGAAACCCTTTAATATAATATCAATCTTCTTTTTTGTTTGATTATCTGAGTTTGCCTCAATTATTAAAATGATATCATAAGTATAAAAATTGATGACATACTTCTAAACAGAAGCATGTCCTTACATTGTAATGTCTGGAATGATCCATAGAAGTACATTTGGCCGTCTAGTAGCTCTAATCCACAACTTTCGCTGAAATTTTCCTTTCAGAAAGAAAAACATTCTTCGAGGTGAAGAACATGAAGTTACTTCGAAGGTTACATAATCTTTCACGTAATTAAATACACCATCATTCTAATAACATAAATTGAATTGATGTTTTAATTGATATTAAAAGAGACGTGATAACGATGAAGTGGGAAAGAGATGAAAATAGTACATTTACGGAATTTTATACAAATGAAAATAAAATAGTCATTTTTGATAATATACATTACGCCTCTTTCCCTTTTAGTCTCTTTAGTACAAGCAATATTATGGCGTTACCTAGCAATCACAAAAATACCCTATTTATTTTGTTGTCAGCTGTCGATTGCCTCATCTCGCTTGATAGGTCATGGATATTTCATAATGTATTCTTTTTGAAAAATAAACAAAGTAATAAGTTATTCTTTCCTGCTCCGTTTCCAAAATGACAGGAATACAATTTCTTGTCGATCCCACGTCCTTCATATAATATATATATTGTCATTTATTTAATTATATGAAGAAATTTTGGCTATCATACACAAATACAAATGTATAACTACTCTTTTAATAAAATATAATAATATAGTATCGAGTATACTTTAATGATATGTAATTCATTTTAAAAATGGTGAAAAAATGACAGTGATAGTCTGGGAGTACATCGCAGTTGGTACAATTTACCTATTTGCCTAGATACCAGATAATTTTGGGCCTTTTTCTGTTTCTCTATTCTAAATGGGAAACACCAAATATAACTTTAAAAAAGAGTAAATATCCATTATATACAATATTCATTGCTGTATTTGAGTCCAATTTGAGTCCCAGTTCTAATACACCAGGTCCCGAGTTTTCGTTCTCCTCAGTGATGGGAATACAATTAATCTCTAAATCTGCCTGTAGTCTTCTCTAAGGCAAGAAAAATTACATTTCCAACAAGATCTTTCATAATCTTTGACATCGCTACTTAAAACTTTAGAATTCCATTATCTTTGTGATGGCGTAGTGAGAATAAAAAGAATAATGATGACAGCTTTGATAAATAAACTTATAAGATATAATCCAGCTTTATAAAAAAAGTAATATGCTACAACCTACTTATGTTTTTTTTGAAATTTGTCAACTTCTAATCAATATTATGCATTACTGTAGTTCGTTTTTCTTTTGTAAATCTTCTTAAATCATAAAATAAGTTTAAGATATAAGCACGTCCGTAAATTGACCAAATTTCCAGAGAAAAGTAACCTAACTTAGAGATCTCAAACTGAGAACTATGACGAAAAAGCCAACCTGATTTTTGGCATACTGATATCCCTGCATTTGTAAAACATATTGGCAAAACAAAGTAAGGAGCTATCAAATAACTTTATTTTAAATAACATTTAATCATAAATACATTTACAAGTGCAAAAACATCAGCCTGAAAGGTATTAAAGGGAGTCTTAGCTTCAAATGGCGTCCAAGTAGTTTGTCTAACATAAGTTTCTTCGGATAAAGTCTTATGTTAGTTATTATTGATATATTCAAAAAAGTATAAGTATAAGTCGTTTTAAATAATGAACATATTAATTCACTTTTCTTTGTTAGCTGTACAAATTACTTGCATGCCAAAAATGATCATTTCATGGAATTTGAAGTATGAAAGGAACTAGACAATTTTAATTTCTATTCATAATTAGTATATTTATTTCTCTATAAAAAACATTATATTTTGTATATATTTGTATAATTTTGTATATTTTATATAATTTACACTTGTCCCCAAGAATTTTATGAGCCATTTGCCATATTAAATATTCATAACTTCAATGTTGTATTATATTTCATTATTAATTTGTTTGATTTTCTTTGTATAACAGTTTTGTGAGGATTCGCCTTTAACAGTTTTGCCTTGTAGGTATTTTTCATGTACATATTTGCCTTGTGATTATCATAAGTTTTTCAAAACTCATTGTATGACTTATCATTCTTAAATTAGGGATTTCTATAGTTATTTGTTAATAGGTCTATAATACAGAAATTTGGAAGTTGTTCCATGATTTTTACGAAGAAAATCAGGTATTCCTGAATTTTACAACTTCAACTAATTTTTATATTAACTCCTCTAGTGTTATTTTACATATAGAAGATTCTAATCACGTCATATATTTTTTTAAATTAATCTTTTCAAGAGGATTCTCCAAACCACCACACACCTAGTGTTGCGAGAGGGGAAAGATGACGTGTGGTGTTATTGATATTAGTTTATATTGAGACGAGATGACAGAGCCTTCGTCGAGTAATTGTGAAAAAATTAATTGGTGCTTATAAGTATAAATAATATAGTAAAATTTCATTCTTATGTTTATAGCATTATATCATCTTCAATATAAGAGGGTTTTTATCCATGATAATATTAACTGGTGAGGGGTTTCAAAATGAGTATCAGGATTGATTGTAACTTCCCAGGATGCCATAGCCCTCTTCAAAACACATATTTTGTCTAACCCACACGCTATATCAACTGAAGACGAGCAAGGCTCATCCAGTGGAAGAACTGCTCACAGTCTCAGCCCTGTGAGAGATCCAAGATCTATTTTGAGGCAACTGAAGGGGGATGGAGAAGCTTAATATAGGACGATGGTAATGGCTCAAGTGGGTTGAAAAAATCGAATACTCAGACAAGACCCACCTATATTTACAATGCTGCAAAATAGAGCTCAAGAGATCAAGTCATTGGTTGTCATTCCAGAAATTCAATGTGTTAAATAGACATAAACAAAGCTATTTATAATGAGGCAGTCCCACGGAGAGTCTGTGAGGGCATTCTACTCGTATGTTAAGAGCAAGGCCGACACATACACCCTAACGACAAGTTGCGAATGGGAAAAGGGGGGTCTTTGCCAAATCTATTGTAAGGATTATAAGCATGGCTGGAATCGCCGACAGGTACATTTTTCAAGAGATTGTGGTCATACCAGACATAGACAAAAAAGACGTCAACGAGCTATTCCAAATTATTTAAGCCAGGTGAAGTGCAAAGAACGCTCCTCAAGCAGTCCAAAAACGGTCAAAGGAGATCTCAAAAAGCAAATCAAGACAGACTCATGTCCCAATTGTGGAAAGTCGTTCAAGCCCTTTACAGAAAGAGCAAGAGGGTAGAAAAAAAAAACTCCATTATGAGTGCCTTGAATGTTGGAGGTTGAAACGGTCCAAATGATTGAAACTTCGAGTGACTTCTATATCTCAGGAGGACAAACCAACGCACGAATGTCCAATATTCGAAGTGACATCGATGGATGACATCTTACAAGTCAGATTTTCCGCCAGGAAAAGTCATTTTTCTTACTAAAACAGATCATTGAAAGAGTTTTAGCTGGAAGGCCCCCCATTCAATCGAGAATATACACAAAAAAGAGTTATTACAAGCTATTGATACTAAGTTCCCCGGAATGAAATCGACAACCATCTAAGCAGGGGCAGACCAGGCTCAGTCCTGTTCATGAGCGCCGCAGGGAATTATTACAAATTGGACTACCATTGAAAGATTTTTTTTTGTTAAGGTCTTTATTTTACAATATATGACATAAAAAAAAACATCAAATCAATTTTAAAATTACATTTGGTAAAAATATAAATAAACATTATGGTTTAAAACGAGTTCCCAAAGACAAAGATCTCTTTAGTTACAAAAGTACACTAAAAATCTATACAATTAATAAAAATTAAAAAAAGACTAACAAAAAACCCCAACAACAAAGAAAGACATAAAATAACCAAAAACAATCACAAACCCAAAACTAAGTACGTAGGATTTGCCTATTTTATGTCTAGTGAATATCTTGATAATGCGATTTAAAATTTTGATGTATTTGATTGAGTTTTTCGGAAATATACTGTATAATATATTGCGCTAAATTGAATGTCAATGTATCGTCCCTAGGTACTTTCAATGCAAAAACCATGAATATTGACGCTGACGCAATAAGTATGCCTCTTAACTCCATGCCATCCGTTGGTTCCTTCAAGGTCAACTTTTTCGCATTATAAGACTTACATTTGATTCCAGTGCGTGACACAATAAAAGCAGGAAACGGTGAGTCTATAAGGATAGATGGTGCTATTCTACTCAGAATGTAGCCCCTCAAAGGCAAAAGACGGGACGTCATGTGCGTCACCGTGGTATATGTTAGCCCTGATACAAATTTCCTTTTACATCTGGAGGGACTCCCTCATACAACTTGGGGTTATTGGCCAAACATTTCCTAACCCCATCATTACAAACTTGAAATTAAGACAAAGAGATACAATGCCGAGTGTGATTGACCCAGAGGTCCAAACCTCTCTCTAAACAGGAAAATGGCCCGGAACTGGAGAACATTCGATGACGTAGTTGAAGCCACAAACTCTCACAACATATTGTTGGACCTCAAGACCAACTCATAGACAACAATCATACTATCAAAAGCGAACCCCCGACCATCCTCTGGAGTATTACCGGCACAAATAGTATTTGGTTTTTCACTCAGTGGCACAATTCCAAGAATTGATAAAAAATGTCTACAAAATTTCAACAAGCACATTCATCCGAGAGGAAGAGAAGCTTGGAGGTTGAAAAAAAATATCTCAGCAGCCGGGCTATAGTAACGACAAAGGCAATGGTACATGGCTCGAGTGAACTCCCACCTTAGAAACTAGTGTATTAGTGCAAAACTGGTCAGGAAATCAGCCCACAAAGTGAGACCGATCGGCAATTGTGATGGAAGTTAGGCTACATCACTAGTAGACAGTCAAAACTAAATGTAAAGGCAGGTTAACTCTGAAACATAGGAAGTTTTTGAGGTGGTTTACTGAGATCCTGAGGGAGGGCCTCGAAAACGTCGCCTCAATATAGTACCCACCACTTGTTATTACAAAAATCAAAGATCCAAGTCGAGAGAAGGAAAATATCAATGCTGAAGATGTTCAGATAGAAGGTACCAACGTTTCAGAAGATATTTTTCCCTCGTATAAATTATGCACGGGACAAATTCAATCCCTCTGGCAAAATATTCATCGAAAGACAGGAGGGTTCTCGAATAAGAGAATGAGAAAGTTATTTATTCAACATAAACACAACTTTTTTATCTCTTCAAAAAGTTCAAGTTAAAGTTCACAACATCCAATTAGAGTTAGAGAAAGTATTCCTCCTTTGTTGCTAGATTAATATGGGATTTTTTTATATTTATTTTGCCCCAAAATCTCCGTTTCCACTTATTAGCTAATGTTGAAGTCTAGTTCCCTCACATATCCGATCATATAATCCTATGCATAGTCTTTCCTCCATAAAAAAAGAAGTTTTTATTTTATTGTTTTCCTATTTAGGCAGGGGTTTTTGCAGGTGGATTTTCCCTAGAAAAATATTATTAAAGCTATTGTGTAATCTAATTAGAATACAAAATTTATTTATTCATTTCATATTAGAAAAGAAAAATTAACAATTTTCACTCAAAAATGGCAAAATGGGCACCTTTTTAATCAATCATTCAGAAATTTTAAGTAGTTTTTCATTATTTGTCAGCCTCAAAATGCAAATATGTCGAGTTCAGAACAAAATACAGAATCAATAAAAAATATTTATAATCTTAAAAATACTTTTACATAAGTTTTATTAATCCTACTTTTGAGATACAAGGATCAAAACAATGAAAAAATATATTCACGATCAGTAGAAAATAAATAGTTCAAATATAATTAATATTTTATTAGAATTTGAATGAAGAGCAGTATTATATTAGAATATTAGTTATTATTATTTATTACAAGGTATGACTTCATGAAATTGACATTTAAATCTTAAACAGTATTATTATAATGTTGTGTGTTTGCTAGTACATCCTTATGTAAATGGGATCACTTAAAATATTCAAAATTGAACAAAAATTATTGTAGATACATTTTAAATAGGGTTTTTTTTTTTTAATTAAACATCCAATATTTTTCTCTAATATAAGCTATGATATTACTTGTCAGTAATGAGGGGATGTTTGTAAAGAAAAAACTAAGTATAGCAATTAGAAAAGGAAAAAAAAAAATTGGCTCTTTCTTCTCTTTTGTTCAATATTTAATTCGTGGTGTGTTAACATCTCCCCTGAAAGGGTAAATTGACTTAAACATGCACAATAAAATAAACATATATGAATTTAAATATAATAATAAAATTGTCCTGTACTAATGTTTTTTTTTAAATATAGAAAGTTCTCCTCTTTATAGCAATAATTCAGTGTCACCCTCCGAAATCATAAAACATGCCGATAATATTGACGAGGCCCTCAATAAAGGTGTATCATATGTCTTGCTCCCGCCTTCTCATTACGCTCTTAGAAAAAATCCATGTCTTATTTATGACTGTGAATGATCAATAAATTATAAGACTTTAAAGAAGGTTGTTGTTTTTATAATTTTTCAGCTTAAAATAAGAAATATATGCGGGATATATGGATATGATCATTGTTGAGCTAAAGAATTCAATAAATATTGGAGCCGTATTAGCTCATATAAAAAATGATTTTTTATAAGAAGAGCTGAAGGAAACTTCAAGAGATTAAAAGGAAATGTGAGAGGTGTTAAAGCCCAGCGAAGCAACAAAGATAGAAATTCTATAATTTTTGAAAAGAGTATTTTTGTACTCACCGCATGAACATAACAGTATTTCATTTTCTCTCTCCAAAAAATAAACTCTTATTATTATTTTTTAATTCTTTAGGAGATAATTTGTAATATGAATTGATATAAGTATTATTGTATTGAGTTATTACGTTTGAGTGTGCTCATGAAAAACAAAGTGTAACACTGATGATTTCTTGCGGAATTATTTTTTATATTAACAAAGAAAATTTTTGTTTTAGCCGACACTTAATTACTCTAGACAATGCCAGGTACTACCCCTAGTAACCTATAAGTATAGAAAGTGGCATTTCAGAAAACTCATTAACTGACTGGAAAATTATGGTTGTAGGGTATAATTACCATTTATGAGTACAAATGCAAAAACATTTTTATCCCTTTGACGCATATGTATAACAATTAAAAATTAGTTTTTCTCATGAAATTGTTTTTGAGAATTTTAGATGTCAATTTTTTGAATATCTTTACCACTTTTATAGATTTAAGCAAATTTTTTGATACAAAAAATAAATATTCGCCATGACACTTAATTTATTCATTACAATTTTTATGCCCATTTCAAATATGAGATTATATTTCATATACAATCATCAAATTCTAAGAAAAATACAATTTAAAGGATAAAAAATTACAGTATTACAAGGATTTTGTATGGAAAGCAATAACGCCTCAGTTTTTCAATTATTTTTATCCCAAAAGTAATATCCCATTTGAAGTTTAAATATTTTAGGTTTCTTTTAAAATAAATTATTTGGTTCTAGAAAGTCTAGCTCAGGTAGAAAATTGGTTTGTTTTCATTTTTTGAAACAAAAAATTCCCAAGGGTTTTTATTTTTAATATTCTGAGATAATTATTTATACTGTCAAAAAAAGTAAAAAAATCAATCATATAACCAATAAATAAAATAAAATAATAATAATATATAAACAATTATGAATTTATATATTGTTATATAGGCCTGAAAGCTATTTTTTCTTCAAGAATAGCAATTACCCGATCAATTATCGCTAGAATTGAATGTGGAATCAAAATTTTTTTGAAAAAGTAAAATTTTTATGACTTGGTTAATCATTCTTCAGGATGTTTTAAATACTTCATAAAATATTATATCCTTTTGTTCATAATTTAATTGTATGTATAATAAAAGTATTCGTGTTATATTTTACAAAATTATAAATCATTGTTACAATAGAGAATTATTATTAATAAATTAGTTAAATTTATGTTTGATATTTTTATTTAAAACTAGGTTAAATCTCACAGGTTTCAAAGGTACATGAAATTTACATGTGTTAAAGTTGCTCCATAATATAAAATTAGTATGATTTAATCACGAGACCACAAAAAAAATATTAACAATATGAAAGAAAATATTCTTATTTATTTCAAATTAAAATGATTATAACAAGGTCCTACTCCATACAATAATATACGATTATACACCAGTGGGTTTTACCTTAAAGTTAGAGAATTAAATTAAAATATAGCATTAAATTAATGTTAAAATTTTCAAAATTTAATGCTTTGGTGCGGCCAAAAAAAGATTTATCTTATTAACCTTGAGTAACTTCTTAACACTTATTATTACATGTAATATTCATGCATATATGTATACTGTTTTGTTTTATATCTCTATTGAACAGACATAACAAAGAAATGTTTAGCAAAAACAAAATTTGTATATACTTAATATTATTATGAAATAATAACTTTTTGTATTTTCTTATTCAAAAAAATTAAGTTCGGAAATATTGATAATCGACTTACACTTACTTTTATAACGATCTGATATTTTAATCACATACAAATTATATTAATATGTAAAAATAACATCTTACTTTTAGGTATTTTTGCTTTCTTATTATCATACTTTTTTGTTTAAACGTTATCATGATTGAAAAATATAAAAATCATACCCTCTTTGATTTTGTGTCAGGATTTGTCTATACAAAAGTGACAATAGGATATAGGCTGAAAGAAATAATAGTAATTCACGATAAATAAGCTTATATAAAGATCCTTTCCATTTGAATAAAAGACGAGTGAAGCCACCAGCAGTTGAACTTGCAACGTCTCTTTGGTATGAAATGGTCATTATGTTATATATCTTTGCAAAACACTAAGAAAACAATATGATATGTAGGCAGTTTTTTTGATGACCACTAGGCTCTTTAATCATTTTAATCTTTTTATTTAATATTTTCTTGCACAAGTAATGTTGACAATTATACTACTGTTTAGTTTTATGCAGGTTGTTCGTTTTTGGAGAAAGCAAAAGTGAAAAGCAGATTTTAAAGTTTATGCCAAATATTTAACATTGACGTCAACTGTATCGATAATGCCCATGTTTAGACATCTTAAAATGAATAAAAACAAAAATCCTTTAGAACTTTATTTTCGTATTGGGAATGTTTGTTGTATCCGTTGTTTTTTTAAACATTCGTTAAAAGAAATTTAATCATTATTTACAATTAAACAGTAAGCATACTCTAATCAATAATATGTGATCCAAAATGCTGTAACTTTGCCAATATGCAAATTACACTCAAAGTATCTGACTTAATATTTTCTAGAGTAAATTTTTAATTGACGAAAGTAATTTAAGAAAAGGAAAATTAATTGTCTTTTATTTATATAAAAGGAAAAATAATATATATTTATTAAGACTACAAATTTTCGAAATAGACTAGAGTAATTGTAAAACATAATAGAGAATAAAGATAAACTAAGTAGCGAGTATAATAAATGATAAAAGCACTATAAAAAATTTTAATAATGAAATATTCTTCGCATAAATAGATTAATCCTCAATAAATGAAAACACCTTTTATCAATATGGAAGATATTTTACATCCATATTGGACTTTTAAAAAACTCTAAAGCCTGAATTAATAACAAAATTGAGTCTTATTATAATTAACCTTCTGTATTTGTATTATTACCAAATGCTAATTATTATGGGTGGATTTATTATTTAGATTTTATTATTAAGGACGTCCAATATTTGTTTTAAAATTATCAAAAAAAAAATTTAATTTCCCCAAGTTTGCTGAAAAATTATTAAAAAATTGAAAAAGTTATACATTTATTTTATTAATGGCGTTAATTTATTTCATGGAAAATTATACACAATCATTCTTCCATTGTCTTAAACGTGTGCTTCGGTAGAAGTGAAAGGATGGAGCTTTGCGTGTTTTTAGGTGTTTTATTGATTAATGAAAAGGTAGATATAAGTAGTTAGTTGAATAAATACAGTATAGTATATAAGTTTTATTTGTGTTATTAAATGGAGGAAGAAGGGAAAGAAGTTACAAGTTATCACGGCCTTGACGACCTTAAATATTGGTTATTTCATGCCGAGATTTGACGGGTACGGTGATATTAATGTCTTGATTTGACAGACAGAATTTGCCATGGATATCCTAATGATTGAAGATATGGCAGAAGTGCTTCCATTGTTCTTGGATGAAAAATATACTTAGTATATGATCAACTGGCTGAAAAGAAGAAGAGGTTAGAGTGCCAAGAACGTTCCAAATGGAGTGTTAGCGCTTCAATTCTAAAAATACAAATTAAAAGTTGAGGTTAAGATATTTTGAGCCTCTTTTATACACGGTTGCACCCAACCCCTAAACAGTGCAGGTGTTGTGGAAAGGATACCCTATACATCAAAAAAGAAAATAATTATAATCGACGGCACCCTTATCGAATGTGTGGGAGAACAGGATTTAAGAATTTGAATTGACAGAAAGTAATTGAATTCGTACAATGAAACTGTCAGTTGTCATTTGTGTTTCTCCTAGCCACATAATTTATCATCATTGTGCGAATCCATTATACTTTTTCGGAATAGCAAATAGGTATTAATATCGTAATAATAATAATTTTGGCCTTTTATGAATTTGTAGTGGGTACACTTTCTATTCTCTACGACGTCAAAATCTTCTTCTCTTGCCCAGCAGTCGGTACAATACATCAAATTGAAAATTCTAGCAAGCCGATTACATGATGGTCTAACCTTGTATTTCTATTAACCTTGATTGAACCTACATTCAGGATTGATAAATATACAATTGCCGAATCAGTTCTTATAATAATATATTTGGCTCCCCATTTCACTGCCATGTTTCCAGCTTTCACGACTGGAATTAATTCAGCGAAATTTATGTGAGTCCCATCATTCTTCCTTATTCAAGCTTTTTTTTCAATCTTCTCGCCATCTCTTACTATATCTAAACCATAGGCTATCTAGCTTACAATACATTACACTTCAATTGTTTTATTGATATCTACCTTTCATGTTATGATTGTCATCTAAAGTACCCCTTAGGAAAATACCATAGAATTTGTGATAATCATTTTGAGGAAAATGCTTATAAAAGGGATTTAAAGGTGATTGCTGGTACTACTTTTAAAAAGAAAATTGGAAGAAGATGCTACCCCTTCCTGAGGTCTCATACCTGGAGAAGGATTTGAGCAAGCTCCAAGGAAAAAGAAATGAATTAAGATTGGACCATTTTGAAGAAGATTCTCATGAAATATATTCGGAGACATTTGACAAATCATCCCAAATCAATGTCAAATCAACTCAAACACTTGTGTTAGAATAGGTTTATGCATCTAATCAAGCATGTGTATTCTGCATTATTCCAATTAGTAGGGCTTCCAATACCAGAAAATATCCACTCATTCTAAAATTCGAGTCACTAAGAAAACAGAATGCAGATTTATACGAAAAGGGGGAAATAGATTATTAAAATCGAAATCTAAATTTAAGGAAGCGATGAAAGGAGAACTGGAAGAGAGATAAACTAAATCTCAATGTAAACTCATTATGAGTGGGAAGAGGTTTGGAGGATGGAAATTGGAGGATATTGTTAAAGGACTGATACTGAAGTATTTTTCATTCAAAGCCCTACATTTCATTCAATCCAGTGGTCTACTTTCGGTTCCTAGTGTAACAACCCTCAAACGGTGGGTCCTAAATTTTAAAACAGCTCCTGGAATACAATCAAATATTATTAAAATTATCGCTCAACAAATAAAATCCAACGAAACTCCAAATGGAAACTTAGCTGTCTTGTGCATTGATGAGATAAAGCTCCCGACAAATATATAAAAAAAAAGGATATTGGATCTGCTTATGGAGAAAGTTTTTCTGAATAAAAGGATATTAAGAGAAATAAAAATGGTGAAGTGGTGTTGCAGAAGTCATCTGCTTTGAAGCCCTACCAAAAGGGCATAGGTATTTCTTCAAAATCTTTGATATCATTATATCAATACATAAATAATGAAATTGGCCTTACATATATATATTGACATCTTGTTTAAATCAAGATTGTCTTGAAAACTTTTTTTTCAAAAATAAGATATATTGGACGAACTCACACTCATCTTAATGCGGTAGAGGCCATGGATTGCTTTCAGATACTCGTAATAAGTGGCTCAGAAAAAATGGTTGTCGAAAATGCTCCTACCAGATCTGAAGAAAACCAATGTTTTGTTTCTATGTTTCAACAAATTAGAGGTTGGTGTGTCACCAATGCTCCAATGTATATATACTAATCCTGCATCTCATTTTAGGTCTTATTTTGATCAAAGCAGACTTAGAAGATAAAATAGAACTTTATCAAGACTTTGATGATATAATTTATCCTCAAATCATTAAAGGTGAGATTAAGGAAGATATTAATAAGGATGACAATACAATAGAACAACGATCTAATGATTTACATCTTCCTAAAATCTGTGAAGATGAAGGATTTATTTATGTTGCTGGATATGTGGTCAAATCGTTACATCAAAAATTTCCCACTCTGGTGAGTGTAATACTTCAAGGATCCAAGTTACTACATTTCCATGACTTAAAACATTATTAAGAGGGGGACTGCCTCAACCAACAAAATCTTTTTTGGAATTTTGCAAAAAAATAGAGAAGCATATCATTAAGTTTCATGAGAATTCTTTTGATACCGAACCATATGTGATGGATCGACTCATCAGCATAATTGTGTAAAAGTATCTTATGGAAAGAATATGAAGTTATAAAAAAAATTATTCGCACTTGTACATTAATTAGACTAATGTATATTAATAATGTAAACAAAAGTAGCATATCAAGAAAAATAGCAAGTAACATGCGAAAAACTGCTCATTTCATTACTTTAAAAATAGAAACGGAAATTATATATATTTTTTTGAGGGTTATTATTTAATTTTTAACAATATACTTTCGAAATGTGAGTGCCTGTGTTGTAGCTAAGTCTAAAAACCTTGTCAAGCAATTCCTCGGAAATTGGATGGCCAACATGTTTTTTTCAAAGTAAAAGAGATCTTCTTTAACACAACTATAATGCTATTGGGATCAAAGTTTTCACCTTGTGTCAAATCCACAAAAGAGTCAATATGAGAACTGTTTGACTGTGGATTAATCAGTTCTATTTCAATAAAGTATTCGTTTTAAGATACTTAAGTTTAATTAAATCATCACATAACAATGCATATTATGAATTTTTTTTAAATTCATGATCCCTCGTATATGTAATTATGTTGTACTTTATAACAATGATCTATTCTTTAATGCCAGGAGTGACGGAAGTAATGCGATCTTTTGTTAGATTGACGCCCCACATTTTCCAAGGAGTCTTCATCTAGTATCTCTGATTTGATGAAGAATACATATGATAATTTATAGTCCTCCTAACAAATGACAATCAATACAAATAACTTATAAGTAATTACGAGATATATGGATTTAATATATTGTTCTTAGATTGAATGATAGAATTGATGATGACAAGGCTGAAGAGTAAACACAGAATAACCAATAAGTAATAACTAATAAGCCTTCAATTTAAATTTCCTAATGGATTGGAGTGAAATCCGAGAATCTTCTTCGTTCCTCGCAGTAGTCTACTATGGCAAAGTCATTTTCTGGATAAACTGAGACTTAGCTTCATATGCTTCACTACGACGTGGAAGATCCTTAATAGGTTTGAATGTCTTTTAATAAAATGAAGACCTTGTCCAATTGTAGAATCAAGAATCTTTTTCTATACGATGGAAAATGTAAACAGAACACATAACCACGCATACTCTATGACGTTACTATTAAAAGTGTTATGGAAGTCAAACATCAGTCGTAAACACGTCATGGTATAACTTTGTATTTCTATTAATCTTGGGTTCAATTAAGTGTTTACGCACTCATTTAGCAAGATTATTTTTCCCCCTTTTCTTATTATTATTATTGAGGCCCTCTTTACGATAATAGTTACTTCTATTCTTTGATAACCTATTGATAACCCCTCTCTTTTTTCTATAATTTTAAGTATTTTCTACGATTTCTTTTCCTTTATGAAAAAAAAGAAGAAGAACGTGTGGTAACTCCAATAAATTTAGGAGTTCCGTTTCTTGTGCTTTGAACAATAAAAAATATATTTATGAAATATTCTTAAAAAAAGTGAAAAACACACAAAAAACGCGTTTTTGGGTCATACCATCATCCTGAATATTATTTTGTATATAGATCTGTAGGAATGTTGGGTCAAATATGTTGTATATAATAGTGGATAGAACACAAAAAAATATACATCATGGGATCAATTAGAACAAAAATAGAAGCCACAGTTTTTAAAGCAAAGGCGCACATGCAAAAACGATTTTAGACTAAATGTTTGGTTTTGCTTGAATCATTCATCAAGTTCCTTAAAAGATAAACATAATATCCAAATTGAACCTTTTCAGGACTTCTTGGTATGCTTGGAAGAATCTAACCAGTACAATAAGTATGGCAGAATCTTTATTTCTTCCTGCGTAAAGAATAAATAGGACTTAGGTGTTTTTTCATTCGATGGGATATAAACACATTAAATTTTGTATTTTTTACTCAACAGAGTTGCGTTAATTTTAAAAAAATCTGTGCTTTTATCGTTAAAAATGTGATTTACGGTTAATCAATGACTACTATGTATACATAGACTAAAAATATAACATGTACATTTAGGGGGGCCACTACTAAGGCTATGTATTAGTATAAATACGTCCAAATATCACTCATTTTAATAAAATGAAATTTAAATTATTTACAAGTGTGAAAAATACTCGATATATAGACCTCAAGCTACGGACTTAAATTCACCACTTATCAAGAAATAATAAATGATACAATCATTTATCATTAAATAAATATATATTTCAAAATCAAATTAATATCATAGAGACTCGATATTATTACTTCGAAGAAGGTATTAAATAGAATAAAGTTCAAACTACTACTTAGTACTGAGGAAGCAGTTTCTTACCTATTATCGGATTATTGTCCTCTCCGATGTATAATTTTCTTTCCTGTTTCAACTAGTTTAAGTCGGTATATATAGCAGTCATTGGGTTAATTCATTTCTGACCAATATAGTTTAAACTTTAATGGATGCTTTGTATCTTTTAAAATTACATTCGAGGAGAAACATTTGCATTTTGTATTTTTAAAATCTCATCCGTCAGTTTTTCAGATTCTTATGTCTAACGGGAAGGCAATTTGGGGAAAATTTAATGAGCTATCATACCAATAACTTCAACAGAAGCAACACATTTTGTTTTGAACAAAATCGATTTATATTTGCTTCAATTACTTTGAATATTGTCGATTATTTTTTTGTGTTGGATTTTAGCTGCTATGCTTCCTCATTTTCTAAGTTAGGTTTGATTTTTTTGGATACAGCTATGTAATATCGTTTTCATTTCACTTTTTTTTTTTTTTTTTGGGGGGTCCATCTTGTTTTACTTCTCCAGCCTCTCATCCTCGAAATGGCCTTCCTTTGATTATTTTGTCCTCGGACGACTATCAACTTCTTTATTCCCTTTATTCATTCAGATGCTAGTTGTCTTCTTCATTCTTTGTTGTAGTGGGATTCCCATCCACATCCCGTAGTTTGAGATTTCTCAATATTTTGGGGCCTATGCCTTATCAATTTGTTCATTAAAGGTCTCTCACTCAAGTTTTCTTTATGCACTACACCTGACTTGAACAAACTGCTTAGCTCTCATCTGTGGTTAATATCAATGCTACTCTATTGCTGGGTCTGGGATACACCTTACCGTAAGTCAAAGTAATTGTTTTCCTCAAGAAATAACGAGCGCGCTATCACTCGCTTTTATAATCAGTGAGGACACTTCTACTCTTTCTCAATCGGTGGTTTATCCAATTTTCTAGATACTAAATATAAAAGGTGTTTTCTTTAAGAATTTAAAGAGCTAAAGGGCTATATTTCTGTTACACTAATCAAAACACGTGATTGCACCCCACTCTCTCTCTCATTTTTGAACTTAGTAATGGCACTCCTGTTCTCGCTCATTATTTTAATCAGTGGGAATGCTACTGCTGGCACTCATGTATGATAAGTGCTGTTCAATAATGTTTGCTATTGTCAAATCTTACATTAACACTATGGACTACTCCATTCGTTCAAGGAAAGGTTTTTCATACTTAGATTTGAAGATTGGATGAAAAATGAACTGTGTTCATGCTTTCCTTTCATATTTAAAACGAAAGAACAATGAATGGATAAAATAATAAGTACCATTGATTTTTATTGTCTCTATCACTATGACTATTTTTTGTCACTATTACTAAAATAAATTATTGATCACCAGTATTATTATTATTGTTGTTCTTTAAATTCAAATAACATACTCGTACATATATTGAAAAATTCTCAATTACTGTGTAGGTTGATTAATTTCTAATAAATGTCTCACAACACACCATTGGCAAAACACTGGACTATAGAATGGCACAGCATTCTCTCGATAACACAAAAATACCCTATGTATTCTGTTGTCAGATGTCGATTCTCTTTTCTCCCTTTATATGTCATGTCAATTTCAAAATTTATTCTTTTTCATAACTAAACGAAGTAATAATTTATTCTAGACTTATGCTCCGTTTCTAAAAGAACAGAAACACAATTTCTTGTTGATCCCTTGTTGTTTATATAATATATATATTGGCCATTTTATTATTTTTATGAAGAAATTTCGACTATTTCTTCATGGAAATAATATAATAACTAATTATAACTACTCTTTTAATCAAATATTATTCAGCATTATTATAATATATTATCGAATAAAAATACTATGTAGATTTTAATAATATGTAAATTATTTTTAAAATGGTAAGAAATAATATGACAGTGATAAGCTGCGAGTATTTAAGATATAAATAGCAGTTGGTACGACTGACTTATTTGGCTAACTACCAGATGATTTTGGGCTTTTTGTTTTGTTTCTTTTTTGGATTAAAGGTTGTGTTATACAATAAAGATAACGACGTGATTGGGTCTATTAAATAGGTGTTCGATATTAAATAAAGCTAGTGAGTTACAAGATATATCACAGACTCTGGTTTTATGAAAAAAATTTGAAAAGCAAGGCCTATTTTCTGACGTTATAAGTATAAATCTTACAAATATAAGAAAAGGAACACTATATATCTGCTATCTATAGGACACTCTACTTTATTATCTTGTTCATGTCAGATATACCTGATAAAGTTAAAAAAATGATGATTGTATACCTTGTCTGTAATTATATTGGGATAGGTAAGATTGCAATATACTACAAACCAATTTAGTTCTTATTTTTATTGTTAATTATTTCATTAACATCTGGATATCAATTGATACAAGATGGTGAATGTAGTGTGAAACAAACCAAATTACTCTGATCGATGGAAATTTAATTATGATTTTTCTCCGTGACTTAAAGGAAGCTTTTCGAGGATCTTTATTACATCCATCCAGCGAGCACTATATACATGGAAAGTTCACGTATTTTCTGGAAACACGTAGGTTAACATTAAAAATCCTCTTTAATATTTCTACGTGGCAAAAAAAAAACTCTTTCCTTTTATGAGATTATGGCCATGGGTAGAGATTTGATTTTGATAATAGCGTGCGACTTCATTATCATTTTTCTTATTATTATCCTCGAGTCCATCTTAATTGCAATAGTTCCTTTTATATTTTGAGGACCTTTTGACAAAACCTCTCCAATTTTAAATAATTTCAAGTATTTTCTTCTTCTTCAAGAAAAGAAAAAAAAGACGTAGGGAAATTATATAAAATAGAAGATACGGATAAAATTGAAACGGTTTCATAGGTTAAATGGTCGAATCAGTGTGATTAACTAATAAGTCTGAATCATATTGTTATAAGGCTATTATCACCGTTACGTCATAGACAAACAAATATACTACTGATTACTCCAATCGATGGAAATTTAATTATGATTATTCCCTCGGACTTAAAGGATGCTTTTTGTCCATCCAGCGACCACTATATAAATGAAGAGTTCACGTATTTTCTGGAAAAAAGTAGGTTGACATTAACAATCCTCTTTAATATTTCTACGTGCCTAAAGAAACTCTTGGATTTTATCAGATTATGGCCATGGGCAGTGATTTGATTAATTATTTGACCAAACGACATTATATGTGGGAATCTATCTCATGTACTCACGAGGAACGTTCTTTTCCCAGGAAGAATCCCTCTATTTGTCTCCTACTCTGATTTTTCCTATTTCTTCGGAAAGAGTTCCAAGGTGGGTTTCGAGTGACTCTCTTCCTCTTCACTGTGCATTGTACAACTTTAATCATAATTAATCTGGATGCTATGTGGGAAATGAATTTATATGTACCTATATCAATCCAAAAAAGTTATCACTTGAAAAATGAACTTTAATGAATATTTTGAAAAACTTAAAATAACTTTAAAATTGAAACTTCTGAATCTCTTTAGAAATAAAAAATGTCGTTAAAAAAAAGTAAATTCCAAGTGGCTATAAATGTAACAAAAACCTCTTTGAAACTTTACTAACATCACTTTTTCATGAAAATACAACAGGAATCCGAATTAATAGGTCACCCTAACAATAGAATACCCTAGTACACACATTCAAATAAAAAATTAGAAGAAGTTTATTTTTTATATGACCTCTGACTTTAAAACTATACTTTATTAACTTAAAATATTTATATTAGGACAATTGCTTTAAGTAAGTATTAAAGGGCTTTAATGATAACGACATTTGCGAGTTTATTTTTATTATATTACTTTGAAAATCGATTAAAAAAACGCATTCATGGTTGAATAAGTAAATTTTGTTTTTGCGGCCGTTCCTAAATTTTTTTAAACAAACGTAGACAATAAAAAAGTTTGACTAAAATTAAATTTGCTCATTTTCATTAATTAACACAAAAACCTCTTTGAAACTTTACTAACATCACTTTTTCATGAAAATACAACAGGAATCCCCCCCTTCCATACTTCAAAAATTTGATTATAGATACAAGATAATAATCTTTAAATATTAACCAATATCAAAATTAAAACATATTGTCGATTCTTATTGGATATTCAACAGTCACAATTTTTTAAACAATCAAATATAAAATCTATAAAAATAATATTGACTAGATAATTATAGGTAAAGAACTTAGTATAAAAACCAAACAGAAAAGTATTGCATATTGATTGAGTTCCTTATAAGTGAGAATATAAGAATAGTCTAGTAAAATATTAAATAATTGAAAATTATTTAAGTATATTTTAAAATTGCTCATTATTCGGGAATACACGTCATAATTCAATTTTTCGTAAGTAATATTGTAATGCTCCATTTAATAATAATTAACACAAAATCCCAAAAAGTATAAAATGTATCATTGCTAGTAAATTTTCTTTCGAACTCTCCTTATGTTAATAATTCGTCTCTACGTGTCAAGGAGTAATTCATGATTGAACTTTATACTCATTCACTTGAAAAATAAGGTTTCCACTTCTTTTACATTATCATCAAAGTGAAGATGATGAGTGTGAGGATTTAGGACTCTCAATAACCAAGAATGATGATAAGTGAACTGTAATAACTTATTTACTAATTAAATATAAAACGCGAAATAATAACAGCAGACGTGTGTATAGTTTAAGCTCTATATTTAGATTAAATGGAATAATTAAAAGAACAGAAAAAACCTCCTTTTAGGAGGGAATAATTAGGGTTGCAATGGCTGATTATATGTGCAGAGTACAAAAGTCTCAGATTCCAACAGAACCCCCCAGAAAATAACGGGTTCGTCAGAATACGAAATTTTCTGTCTTTGTATATGCCACTCAATTTTGACTGGAATTGATAGACCTCCAGTTTGTAAAGCTGTAGATCCTTCCAGGAAGTCTCACTAACGGATCGAAGTTTGACTTCAGAGAAACAATACTTTAATGTCTGTAACATCTACCTTGTATTGTGAAACTATGCACCATATAACTTTATAATTTGTGGGGTGTCTAAGTTACTTTCCTTTCAAGGCATTATTCGGGTCTTTAGTAAAAAAAATTTGGAAGGTCAGCCATAGTTTTCAACAAATCGTCAAAATGTGTTAAGAAAATCTAAGGTTGAGCATGACTTTGCAACTTGTATATTAATTTATCCACAAATTCTAATGAGTCTTGTCGTACTTCATTAGTTATATAATTTATGTTAAATATATGTGTTTTTGTTTCCTCTATTGATTGCTTATTTTGAGTCGTAATTTGATGGTAGTATATATTCAGATCATTTTTTGATTTTAAATTATTATTATTATAAATTGTTAAATTTTTATCTACTTCAAGAGGACTTGATAATGGTTGTTTTCGCCACATCTCTTTTGATTTAAGAAGGAATTACGGCCTAGATAACCAAAGATCTTTATTAATTTTTAATTCATCTAATGTGAGACCTCTACGTGGAAAATCTGCAGGATTAAGAATACCTGAACAAAATGGAATTGATGAATCTTGAACATGGTCAAGTATTTTAATTATTCGACGTTCTTCCCAGATTTTACAATGACCTTTACCTCTCTGAGTTCTTTGAATGTTCAGAAGAGAGTCTGTAATTTAAACTATGTCTTTACTTGGACTCTTCCCTTAAAGGTTTCTTGGAAGTAATGCTGAAGTGATTAAAGTACCAATTTGTTCTCCCATAATTTTCGCAATTTTTGTGATCTCTTCTTTATTAGAGTCACTTGTACGTTTTACAGTTCTTTGCACTTGTTTCTCTTTGAATTGACGGTAGTGCAAAGGACCCGTCCTGAACTTACTTTTAGGACAAGCTATTGAAGAATGATTTGATTTTGCATTTTCTTTACATTTAAGGCATTCTTTAAAAAAATTGTGATCAGATTTGAATGGATCCAGACACTTGAAGCACCATCTGCTGCCTATGTAAACTTTATTAAACTCCACTTCTGACATCCCCAATGCAGTGGGGCATTTCTAAATAACATGGTCTTTTTTACATAATTTGCAATTTAATTTTTGAGATATAGCAAAATCAAAATCATTTGCCGTAGATGTATTTTTTGGAACTTTTATATTAGGAATTCTAGCCTTATAAAGGCTTATCCATGTATTAAAAGAGTTCAAGTTCTCCACTTTTCCTGCAGTCCATGGAGGTAATGGAGCTTCAGAACCTTTGTTCTTTTCAAAGTAATGAGAGTATTCCTGTTATACTTTGAATTTATAGCCTTTCCAATCCGCTTGCATTGTAGGGGAAATGGCTCCAAAGAAAGTATGCATCAAGGAAAATTCAAACTGTATTAAACTTAGTTAATATTTTACTAGTTATAATTAACTACACTCAATTTGTTATAATATAGGAACAGAATAATATTATTAGTTAGAATTATTATTATCAGAGACTTCAATATGTAAAACAAATATAATTTAATATTAATATTTCTGACGAATTGTGTTCTTAGTGTTTGTGTCTAAATCTATGTAGAAACCTTAAAAGTAAAGTCTTAATCGTTGGACTCCCCAGTCTATGAGACTACCAACCGCTTGTTAAATTCGTAACTAACACGATGGCTACCCTTTGGCTGTTTCAAGAACTAATCCTCAAACTTCCACAAACGATCTTTCTATAGTTACTTGTGTCTAAATTGAAATATATCTTTGTAGAAACCATAAGAGTGAAATCTTTCTCGTTGGATCTTCCAACCTTTCAGACTACGTAACTATCACGATGGCTACTCCTTGGACGTCCCAAGAACTTTTGTCTAATAGACCACAAAAACATTAGCAAAAATATGATATGGAAATCGAAAAAAAATAACATAAATATATTCAAAAAATTGGAATTTGTGACCATCAATTTTTAATCTTATTTATCGTAATGTTTCTTTTATTTCTAAATAGAAACCATAGAACAAAGTCTTAATCGTTGGTCTCTCCGATCGATACGACTACCAAGCGCTTGTTAACTAAGTAACCATCACGATGGCTACACTTTGGCTGTTCTAAGAACTAATGTTCAAAATACCACAAACAATCTTTTTATAATTACTTATAAATGTATTATCTCTATGTAGAAACCTTAAACTAAAGTCTTAATCGTTGGACTCCCTCATCTATAAAACTACCAACCGCTTGTTAAATACATAACTATCACGATGGTTACCTTTTGGTTGTCCCGAGAACTATTATTCAACGAGACCACAAAAGATCAGCAAAAATACAATATGGAAATCAAAAAATATCAGGGCAATCCTTGAGTATATCGAGAAACTACGATTCTACTTAGGTTCTAAGTTGGCAGAAAGACTATGTGAGGATTTAGGGTTCTCAATAACCAAGAATAATAGTAAGTGAACGGTAGTAACTTACTAATTAAATATAAGACGCGAAATAATAACAACAGACGTGTGCATAGTTTAAGCTCTATATGTAGATTGAATTGAATATGGATGGATGTAACGAAGGGCGACGAAAAGCCTCCTTCATGTCCCAGCAAAGAATCATAATTAAATTTCCATCCATTGGAGTAATCAGTAGTTCATTTGTTTGTCTATGACGTAACGGTGGTAATATCCTTATAACGATATGGTTCAAGCATGTTAGTGAATCACACTGATTCGAACATAGTTTCATTACTTTTTTCTTTTTTTTCTTGAAAGGAGAATAAATCATAAGGTGATGCTTGAATTTTTTGAAAAGGAAAGGTTTTGTCAAAAAGTCCTCAAAAAAATAAAAGCTATTGCAGTAAATGTACTGAAGGATTTTTTTTTTTTTTTAATTTTTGTCTTTTTTGTTAATTTTTAAGAAGAATTGCCACAAAAAGGTGCTTTTTGGTTATAAAATTTTATGTACAAAAATCATTACATGGTAGAGTATTGCGGGTTATTTTCTCGAAATCATTATTCACAATATTTTTTTTAATTTTTGCAAGTACAAAAAAAATATTTGTAGGTTTTGTTTCTCTTTACAATTACTTATAACTGATTCTGTAAAAAATTATTTTAACATTTTTTTTGTGAATTTCTTCCCGAATTTCGATTTGGCAATTTTTTTGATAAAAATAAAAGTTGACTAATCTTTCAGATAATTTTTTTATGAGTATATATTGATATGTTATTTGAAATGTATTACATAATTTTTTTTAATTCATTATAATAACACTAAAGTTGCAAAAGCCTATATGTATTGTTTCCTATTTATTTGCTACATTTTTCATTTTTTTTAAAGTATAGATTTGAAAAATATATATTAAAGTCTTTATAGAGGTCATCGACAGCATAAAGCAAACAAAACAAAAGACACTAGTTTTCACAAAAAACATTTCACCCTTTCATTTCGTCTATAATAATCACAATATTATTAATTGTCTGGTTACATTTCTTTACCCTTCATTCAGAGGGGCAATGCCAATTTCAGATGTATTCTTGCATCCATCGATGTCTATTTAAAAAAAATAAAAAGTATATTCATTCCTCCACGTAGATCAACTAGTGGTTTTTCATTGCCATCAGAGCTCTTAGAATATAGATAAGTATTCTTTATAGACTTATGATTAACAAAATAGATTATGTTGTAGAAAAAGTTGAAATTTTTTAAGTCAATCAGATTTACATGATCGTAACCCTACTGATTCCCTGCTATTTTTATATATATGATACTTTGCCAATTAGAGATTTATCTCCGTAAGCCAAAGATACAAAAGAAATCCAAATTAATATGGAAAATAAATCATCTAGATGAAACGTGTCCTTATTTTTCAACGAATATTCAACAAGAACACATGAAAAAAGAAATTGACGTAGGAATTCGAAGTAAACACAATTTCCTGATAGATTGAGCAATTTTGTTTCCTACATTCTCATTTTACTTAGATTTGATTTCAATTCAATTTCATTTAGTTAGGATCAATGACATGATCTTAGAGTTTTAGCTAGTTTACATATTTCTTATATTATTCAGTTTACCTATGTTGTAGAAGTATTATACTTAATAAAGTCTTATTCCAAAGTTCTTACAATAACAAAATAAGTTGAAAAATACTTTTCATAGCTATATAAATGCAAACAATGGTAGTTTTGAAAGATAATATAGTTTTTGTCAAAAATTGAGATCTTTTAAATCAATATATGGATGTAATACTTGAGATGCAAGACTTCAGATAAAATATGACAATACCGAAGATAAGCTTAAAAGAACCGATGACAACATCGTGCAAACCCAAATTATTGATTGGATTAAATTTCAATTTAAAAAAAAAAAAAAAAATAACCTGGTTCATTTGGTTAGCCATTTGAGTTTTATGAATGGTTTTTGCGATAATCCTTTTATTGTCACTAAATACAATAAAATGATATCTATATAATTAAAAAAAAACTATCAGGTCTCACAAGAGATTAAATTTGACTTCTTCCTTGGGAAATAAAATCTAGGATCCAAACAATGAAGAGATCCATTCATGATGATAGGGGAATTAATATAATTAGAAATTACATTATTCAATATTGTACGCAGCACAGTATCATTATATATTACATCGTGCGACTTCATTATCGTGGAATGAAAATTGTAAGCAATATTTAGATAATGTTTTATATTTGCAGGTACACCCTCATGTAAAATAGAATCACTTAAAAAATACAAATTTTAACGAAAAACCACGAATATGTATATTTTTTAAATAGGTCTATTTATTGAATAAAACATAGAATATTTTTATTTTTTTAGTATAGAGCCGATTCTCAACAAAAAGATTGGAGCTCATTAGAAAAGCTTCTTAAAACCCAAAAAGATTTCAGATCTATCACACAACAATATGGATTCAAATAATATATTCTGTGTTATTCTTGCAATTGATTTCAGTAACGCGTTTGATTCTATTTATTATCGACATATCTTTTATTATGTCAAAAAATTACTACCCACTCGTTTTTTAACTAAGTGTGGGCACTGTTATTAAATGGGACTTCTGCAATCACCTTGGATGGTCTTGAAAATCCTCCAACTCTTCTTAAAAGGAGCTGAAGACCGGAATGACCAGTAGCTCATTTTCTTTTTATTTATGCAATTGAGGAATTTGCTCAGAATATTAGGTGAAAGTACTCTGGATTTGGATTTAATTTTAGAAAGTAAAAACATATTTTAGAGACATATGGCAATGATATAACTATTCCTGTGGAAGATAATTCGGAATCATAGATGAAGAAGTGGATTGAAATTTTACTTTCGTTATTTGCTATAAGTAAGAAAATGAAATAAAAGAATAACCCTCCCATTAAAGCAGTTGACTCATAAAAAGATTCAGAAATTGAGGGATGCTCAGTTAAGGATAGAACCAATGTTCTTGTAATTTATTGAGAAAGCCATGGAGAATTTAATTAAAATAAAAACTATTTTGAAAGGTTCATAAACAATCGAAGCTGAAAAAAGTTGGCTACAGAAGAAAAAAAAGTCAAAGGAAACAACTTGGGGAAGACTAGTTCAGTTAGATCATTTTCTCTATAAAATATTAAGGAAAATGATCATTGATTTATCCTCTAACCCAAAACAAGAATGGTGTTCTCTAATTTCTAATAATAAAATATATCAATACCTTATGATGTGAACAGATTTATCTAATTCTATTCTGTTTTACATTTATCCTTCCCAGTCTGCCTCCTAAAGAATATTGTGGAAATCTTCTACGACGTATGACACTGCTTTTACTGTGGACATTTTTCGTCATTTTCCAAAAAAGAAGTCGTTTTTTTTTTTGCCCTTTTGATGGCACATTTAGTTTCGAGGTTATGTCTTTTTCCCAAAGAAATTTTAACGATCCATGATATGATTACAATACAAGTGTCTAGTGTTATGTCTGGAAAATTTTGTTACCCTCTACTAAGGCTAAATAAGTTTCATAAGTACCTATAGCTCGAAATTTTAAGATGTTGTTTCAGCCTCCCTTGGAACAAATAAAGTTTTTGAATGAAAAAATAAAAATAGATGTAAATAATTAAAGCAAGAAAACTATAATCTGATATGAAAAACTATTTGTAGATTCAAATAAAATAAAAGTTAATTTTTGAACTTCAAACACATTTTGATCTGTGTTAACTTGTGTTATTCATATAATATTAAGCAAATTCATATATTCAGTTAAATTACGTTTATTATTATTTTTAAATGATAAATCCATTGAAATTATATTGCAGTTAAATTATGCTGACAAATATAACATTGGCATCCATTTCTATGCTCTTTTTTGTCAATAGGTACTTGCAAACAAACTTCTCCATCAATAAGGGAATTAAACTGAATTGATTTTTTGGGTATTGCTCCACTGATTTCATGGTCTGTAACCTTGATAGACCCATTTTCTTTACGGAGAAAAGCGTTATTTTTCTTATCAAACTCAGCATAAAGATTTTTGGAATCCCAGTAAGTCTCGGAAGGGCTCTGTTGGAAATTAGATGTTAATGTAGGTTTGTTACCTGTCACATTTTCATAATAATTTTTATTATTACATTGCTGAGCAGGTTTAGGAACTTGTTGAAAATGTTGAGTAATAGGTGGAGGTGGAAGGGGTAAATCTTCTTCTGGACTTAATAAATCTTGAGTAAAAACATTTGGAACATTATTGTTCTCCGTTAACACTTTTCTTTGTTGATGAAAATTTGAATAAGATGTTAACCTAGAAGGAGATCTATCGACTTTTTCCTTTTCATTCACAATCATCGTACCATATAATGAATTTGGTCTTGAATACTCAAATAACGAGTTATTAAGTTCTTGATTATTGGATGAATTAGTATTTTTGTTTTCATTAGATTTTTGTCCGACTTCCTTTATAAGTCTATTGATTGGATTAACGACATAATTATGCCTTGGAGAACTTATAAAACGTGGATTACGAATATTCTTGAGATTTCGTTGGTTAGGTTGATTAAATCGTACTTGTGATTCTAGTTGTCGAGAATTTCTTGTATGATGTCGTCTTTTCATTCTTCTAATTGTCATTTGAAGTGTGGTAGAGTCAGAAGATTGATTACGTCTATTTGACTCAATTTTAGGACTATATTTTATTGAGTACATTGATTTACTTGAATGACATGTAACCTTATTTGTTTGAATACTGATTATAATACCTAAAATCATACCCAGTAGCCCTAAAATAATTTGGATACCTGCATGGCAAACTTCAATATCTTCGTAGTTCATTTTACATCCTTTTACATTGGAAGGTCTATATGGTGTTGGTTTTGCGTTAATTATGTCCTCAGTATTAAAATGATATTCAGCCTCACATCCTACGCCATTCACAAACCACCAACTAAAACTTCCAGTTCCTAAGCTTAATAAATCCTGAGTTTCGTTATTTAAATATCCAATATTTTTATAAAAACAAATTAGAAATATATTCCATGATATCCAAAAAAATGTCCAAACAAGATAACTGACCAAATAAGCAGTTCTTTTTTCAAAAACACCAAATATTCCAAGAATTACTAAAATTATGTTTATGAAATTTGCTAATATAGGTAACCACATATATCCTAAAAAGTCGAAAACTTGCCGCTCCAATGAACTAAAGAGTTCTAAAATTAAAACTATGCAGATTAAACTCTTCGAAATTCCATATTCAGACTTGTTCTCCATAATTGAGGCATGTTAAATCTTCTTATTTTCTTATTCCCACATTTCTGAAAGGTAAACAAAACTACATATATTTTTTGGTATCATAATGAACCTGTGATATCTCTACCTGTATTTATATATTAAAAAAAATATTTACGAATCGTTCTTAGTCCAGGTATATATAAGTGCTAAAATAATATTAAAATTCTTTCACTGGATCTATCTTGAAGCTTGATATATTATTAAACTGATGTTCATGTATGACGGATTCATTAAACTTAGTTATTGCTACGAGATAGACAATTCTATTGCATACATATTTATATGGAAACATAATTATGTGAAACATTTTTTCTTTTTTAGATATAAATTTGAGTATTTATAAAGAAAATTCTTGATCTTGATTATGTGAATATTGATTATCTTTACACTTGTAACTGCCTTGCTCAATTGCATAATAATATATTCCTGCAGCATTTATTTTGAAAGAGGTTAGTTAGTAAATATTTAAAGACTATAATAGGGTCTTTTAATAAAATTTAATTTCATTCTTCTATAATTTTTCCGTATCCACCTTCTCTCTTGGGCACTCTCGTGTATGGTATATATATACTATATTAAGAATTGTAAATTCTAAGCATTAATTCGCATATTAAATTTTTGTGATTTATCCTTTCTACCTCCACCTATTATTTAACATTTTCAACAAGTCCAAAAACCTCATCTGCAAAGTAATAGCAAAAAGGGTTATAAAAATGTAACCGACCTGAATTATCATTTAATTTCCAGCAGAGCTCTTGTGAGAATTACTAAATTCCAAAAATATTTATACATAAGTTATTAAGAGAAAAAACTTTTTTTTTAATAAAAAGGATGGTTTTATCAAGGTTTTGGACCTTGAAATCAGTGAATCAATGCCATAAAAATCAATTCAGTTGAATTCCCTTATAGTTTGTTTGCAAGTACCTATTGAAAAAAAAGAGCATGGAAGTGGATGCCAGTGTTGTATTTGTGACCATAATTTAGCTGCAATATAATTTCAATGGATTTATCAATTTTTTTTTTTTAAATAACAAAAGTAATATAACCGAATATATGAATATGCTTATCAATGACACAAGTCAGCACCGATTCAAAAATGTTTCAAGTTCGAAAATTAACTGTTGTTTCATGTAAGCGCTTACCAAGAATATAAAAATTAGCTTTTCTTATCCGATTACAATATAAAATTCTTGATTACTTGTACTTATTTTATTGAATTTTAACCTTTTCGAGAATAAAAAAATAGAGTAATCCTCACTGCTTGAGAGGCATTTTTTTGCAAACTTAACAAAATTCAAGCCATGACTTATTAAATTTCTTGAAAAATATGCAAAAAAGGTATTAATATTTGGTCAAAACTTAAGTTTTCTTTCTAAAAATCTTCTGCACCAAAATAATCTAATTAATATTATAATTCTATAATTTTTTTCCCTTGTTACATTATAAATAGGGATTGTATGCTGTTATACCTATTTAAATCTGAAATAAGTATAAATATTTAAATGAATAAAAAATAATCAAAATATAATTACTTAATACATTTTTTATGCTTATTTATCTATAGAAACAATAATATTAATACAAAATAAATACTTAATACAAATAAACCAAATACTATGGTGGTAAAATCTGACTTTAAAAATATTACCCGCAAGATACTAATATTTATTATAAGCTATATAAATCTACAAAAAGTAAAAAACTACTTATAAACAAAAACAAATTATATATATTTTATCAATATTATAGCTGCAAGACGGCGCTACTAAAGATTTGAATCAAGTAGCGAAACGAGAATCTACGTGATCAATGGCTAAAAAATGTCTAAATGCATAAAAACTTTTTTTTGTAGGCTAGAGCTACTCCTTTTTTATTTTTTCCAGATATATTTAGAAGTTGGAGATATTATCTAATATGTTTTACTTTTTTGAGAAGATGCATATTCGAGGTCTTGAAGACAGACATAGCTTAGTCAGAGAAGACCTTCATAATATGGAGTTTTGTTAGCCCATTAATTTGTTTATTCGAGTTCAAAGATGATAGTGTTTATGATAGTTATTTTTTCATATATCATTATTGTAAAAATATATATTAAATTGAACAATGGAGTCCAAGTTCTCACCTCTGACAATAATTGACCATTGTATCTTCAATTATACATTTATTATTATACTATTAATATTTAATTATATTAACAAGTAATAAATCATAAATGTGTTATTGAAAACTCCTCTTCTCTTTAGTGGAATATTCAAAATAGGAAAATTAATTAGTTAAATCATTTTTTCTTTCCCCACAACAATTTTAGAGAGTGAGGCATGCTTCAACAAAAATCTCTCTTTATTATTAATTATAATTTATAGCATTTAATTTAATTATTATATAAATTATATCACAGTCTACGTCAGTAAGAAAAATAACGGAGTGACATCATCTGAAAAGCGGCATATTGCAAAAAATGTTAAAACTCTGCATCATTGTATTTCCTCAAGCTAACGGTCGCGTTTCGTTACTTGGTTTAAAGCTTCAGGCGCTACTATTCATCAACCTTTCCTAAAAAGAGCAGAAAAAAGATCCGAAATCATCTGGTAGTTAGACAAATAAGTTAATATTACCAATTACTATTTATATCTAATATACTCTCAGACTATCACTGTCGTATTATTTATTCACCATTTTTAAAATAAAATTATTAAAATATACATAATATTTTATTCGATCCTGTATTATAATATTGCTTAGTAATATTTGATTAAAAGAGTAGTTAAGATTAGTTATTCTATTATATATGTATAATAAAATGACCAATATATATATTATATAAACGACGAGGGATCAACAAGGAATTGTTAAATTGATCATTTTACTCAAAATATTGGCGTGGCCCAATAAGTTTTGCTTGCAGTGTCATTTGAGGGAGTCGATTTTCTCTAAATTTATCGAATAGTTAGCAACAAGAAAAATACAGATTGGGAGGAAGGAGATCTAAATTCAATTTTAGCCCTACTTTTTGGATGCAGAAACCTATTTTAAGAACTCTTACTCTATAAAAATATAACTTTTGACCAAGCAAAAAATACTTTTTTTTATAAATAGTCATTTAATCAAATTTTATTCTGTTTTTTGTTCTTTTTTCGAAATAGTTATTAAGTATTTGTACTATCGATGACAAATTTTATATATTTGATGAATCAAGATATTATTTATGGTTCTAGGACAATCGCCCGAAAATATTTTTTTCGCAAACCAATTTGCCAGATGACATAGGGATCGTTGATGCTTAGAAACACGGCGGCGGTAGAGTTTAAGCTGCTTTGCGGCCAGTACTTCATCTCTACAACCTGATACCCAGGGTGTATTTTCATATATTAAAAGAGTTGTTTATGGCTTACATAATCTGCAAATATGGCATTTTACGTACCTCTGACCCAGCCGTTCATCTGAAAAATTTGTGGATCGGGATTTACCCTTATACTGTGATTATGTACCTTTATCTTTGATTTGATCATTTTACTCCAAATATTGGCGTGACCCAATAAGTTCTGCTTGCGGTGTCATTTGAGGGAGTCGATTTTCTCTAAATTTATCGAATAGTGACATGTATTATTAGACGTTTATTTAATATAATCTTTCCTATGATTAGCAACATCCACAAATGTTTGATAAAAATAAATTAATACATAAAATGAAGGAACTAAATCTTGATTTTAAATATCTTATATATTTCCCAGCTAGCCAGTCTTTCACTTAGTTTAAACAGAATTGTAAAAATAATGATCTTCTCAAACTAACCGAATGATTTCTTCGACAGAGGACATATGTGTTTGGAATTGAAGATTTTGATATGATCCGAAGATGGATCATATTTAAGCCAAAGAAGTTTAGGAATGTATTAAATGATTTTTTAAACAAAGTAATGATAGCATTATAAAATACAATTTCAAAGGTCCTATATGGCGATCGTCATACGGAGTTGAAACTATAATAAAATGGCAACTTTTCTTTGATACTATTATCATTCTATTGAAAATTCAAAGTTGAATATAAATCCACTTGAACCAATCAATCATCCTGAATCATGCCAGAAGTTCTATATTTTATGAAATTGTTGATATTGAGGGATTTACATACAATGAAAAACATAGCTTCTTTAAAAAAAAAAAATAAGTATAGGCTATTTAGTCAGAATTCATTGTATTATACTATAGAATGGAGTTTCTGACCGCACATCCATGTCCATTTTACACCTTCGCTCATAATTAATCTGGATGCCATTAGGGAAATAAATTTATATATAGCTATATCAACCCAAAAATATCCAAAATATACATCACGAATATTAAATATACTCGTAATGGTATTTACATGGAACTTTGATACCCTTCAGCAATGATGAGTTATTTTCCTACAAAATATATTTTTTATTTCTTCTCTTAGTTCCATTAATAGTTTTCCTTATTATCCGTTGTCCAACTATGTAAACGTTTGATTTTGACACTCTACATAATAATAATTTCTATACTTAAGCCACTTGCAATAAAATATGTAACTGAACTCGGGTATTTATTTGATTCGATTTGGAGGTGAGTAGTGTTTCTGATGGTTTAAGTATCGGATGTAGTTCGTTGGGCTACAATTTTTTTCTTAAAAATGAAAAATATAGATTAAATTCCTACATATCACTTGAAAAAAGAAACTTAATTCTAACTTTTGAAATTCAGCATCATAACTTTAAAATCGAAACTTCTGAAATTTGACAACATTACATTAAAAATTGATTTAATTCTTTTTTCACCAAAATATTAAAATTGAATTTATTCATTTTCATAACTTAACCTCCCCCACCCTCCCTAACACAGAAGGTTACCTTCCATAGGTTTTTTTTTATTTCAAATTTTACATTTCTTTTTGACAGTGTAGATTGAAAGTAAGTAAAAAATCTCAACGTGAATCTCCATTCATAATGTTATATAAAAAATAACTAGAAAGTGGTAACTTTTGTAGTCGCAACAAGAAAATAATTATTTATTTTCTGAAGCTATTATTCTTATTATTCAATGCTTGAGAAGGGAACATCTAAGTATAAAGTAATAAATAATGTGTGTGCTCATGAAAGACTGAGAGTAACTATGAGGATTTTCACGGATGTATAAGTCCTTATTGGACTCGGGGTATAAATTGAGAATCGAGATCGGTGTAATATCTTATCTTATAATATCCTTGGTATATAAAGAGTGGCATTTGTGTTTGTTTCCTTGATCTTGGTCTATAAAAAACGTCTTGATAGCTAAGCCGCTATCCTTCCAAAAATTGTTGAATTTGTCAGAATTGAAATGTTTATTTTCAGTTTCATTTATTTTTACATATCGGCAGAACATATTTTATGTTACTCGGTGCATTGACATTGAAGATAAAGCTATGTAATTGTATAACACCATATTTAAAACTAAACATTGACACCAAAATTTTCCTGACTATTTTTTTTTTTTTTTTTGTACCGTACGAAAATTATATTATAAATTCCAGTTTTTCAACACAGTATTAAGTATTCATATGTATAACTATGTAATTGTAGATCCATTGAAAATCATTTATTCCTATTATGATTAGAACTCATGATCTAGTTTATTTTCTTTTGTAAATATTTACCTGAGACAGAAAAAATTGAATATCACTAGGATAATTTAGATTATTTATATCAAGTGTTCTCAACCAGTGTGCCACAGAGACAGTGGTACAAAAAATTTTAATATTATTAATTAGCAAAGGGAACACGCAAAACCTAAAGTAAGTAAGAAGCACAGCTGCTGCAAAATAAAAGTGTATATAAGGAGGCTAAGAGAAAGGGTCTAGTATTGTATATAACCTTAGATGAAAATATTATGATCATGGAGAAGGAAGCTGTTTTTTGTAGTTGCAACATGAAAATGTTTTGTTTTTTTTTCATTTTTTCCCCCAAGTGTCTCAATGAGAATAAGCAGAAAATGTATTTAGGTCATAACAGCTGAAAGTGGCACAACATATATCCCATTTTATTATTTGTTGAATAAACATGTTAGGTTTTTTACTTATTTATTTGGGAAAGTGTTTCTCGGAAGTGTTTTGACAATTCCAAGTGCGCTTTAAGTTGCAAAAGGTTGAATATATATAATGGATGGAACAAAATTATCATTTCCTATTTGAGTCGGAAATATGGGATGGCCTTTTCCATTTATAAAAATTAAAAAAAAGAAAGGTTATTTAAAAAAGTAAGACCTATTGCTTTTTCAAAAAACTGCCATTAAATTGAATATGGAGACAAATGAGTAAAAAAGTTATTAGAAGACTTGGCTTTTTCTAAAAAAAGGTCTTTCTAAAAATAAAATAACACTATTAAAATTTTTGCTAAAATATTTTTTTTTATGGAAATAAAAAAAGACTTCAAAATTATATTTACTGAACAAAAATTTATTTTATGTTAGAATTGGAAAAAGGAAAAAGTAAGTCTGAAAATTTAAGAAATACTTAAATGGATTGATTAGTATGCCAAGCAGTTCAATTCAGTCTCAATGGTATGGATGAAAACAGTGATGCAATCAATAAATCAACAACGATAATGTTATCCATTCATGAGACATAAAACTTCTGCTATAGAAAAATTTGTAGGCACAACTTAAATGTGTAGAGATGAATGAGGCTGCTACACATTTTCGTCAAGGAGAGGATCTATAATTAACATGCAAAATATTTTAAGATATTCATTAATCTAGGTGGATATAAGTATAATATTGAAAATATATTTTAATTTGGTTTTCTATATTGATTGTACAATCTAGCTTTTATTGATGATAACGTAGACTAATTCAGCCTTATTCATCAGTACACATTTAAGTTATGGGTCCTATAACAAGAAGCTTTAATGTAATGATTCGCATTATTGATGTTGATTTATTGATTGCATCACTATTTATCCAAACCATTAAGTCTGAATTGAAGTGCTGGGGGTGGTAATAAATCGTTTTCGAATACCACAATATATAAGCAAGATTTTTACTTCAGAAATAAATATTTTAGTATTAGTTTAGTATAGTATAAATAGGTATTTTCCAAGTAATTAGGAAAAAGTGTTGCAATTCTGTTCTGACCATGAGCGAGATAAGTGACATGCAAAATCATTGGAAAATATTGCTTAAGGTTTCCGAATACTTTTATACAATAAGATAAACCATCCATAATGAAAAAACTATAATATCTCACTTATGAAATAGGAGCCAAAAACGTTGTTGATACTTGTGACTTCAATCATTCTAAATCTTCTTTTGTCGGCCTTCTTAACATTTCCAAATCTATTAAATGAGGACAATCTAACAATGGGCGTATAGAAGAACAATCATCACTGTAGTCATGGATCGTAGTTTAATCTAAGACAATAAGTTTATTATTTCTACAAGTTATTTCTTAATCTTTGGAGACTCTACTATAATTTGGGATTTGCATTGATTTTATTATGGTGTGGCGTGAAGGAATGACTTAAGCAAAATAGAGTTACATGAATTATAGGAAATTTGGATGACTCTTAATATGAAGTGAAACATACAAATTGGTCATATCAGACATAAAATTACATGCATTAGTACTTGGTTCAAATATATTCTGTGAATATAGCCTCAAATTATTATTGTGAATACAGCTTTTCTTATTCTTTAAAATTCGAATTTTTATAAGGCTTGAATCCCAAAATCACATAGGCTACATGACAAAAATCTGGAAGGCTTGTCATAAATATGAACTTTTTTACCTACATTATCGGCAAAAAAGGAATGAAAAATATTTTTATAATTCAATTAAGCTAAATTCGCCACACAGGAAACGAAATACTAGCAGAAATACTTCCCAACGCAAGTTTTATAGATGAATGCATGGAAGTTAAATTAAGTTATATTCAAGGCATGATTTTTCATACCCAATGATAAAAACAACAAAAACAAGATCAGTACCATGGTGGAAAAAACAAAAACTTAGTAGCTTGAGATACAAGCTCAGCTAGCTTCAGCCGAAGTGAAACTACAGCTCACTAAGGACTACTAGAACTACTGGAAAGGAAACAAAAATATTGCACTCATTCAAGAAGGCTCTCTTTTCCTGTAACTACAAAGTGGAGAAATGACTAGTATGATTTATGAACATTGATAAATTTATCCCACTCGTAACAATTTATCACAATCTTAAATTAATCAATTTCTTAACTTAACCTAAATTATATTTATCCTTTAACTTAATACTCAGACAAATTAAAACTTAATTTATATTACTTTCGACTTTCATTTAGCTTATATTTATTTTTACATAAGTATAAAAATAGTTATTATTTCGTATGTAATAATAAAATATAATATTGGAAGTACAATTATCTGTTGGTTCGACTGCAGTTTGGCAATGTTTTTATTGTTGTATTGATGATGGCAAACATTTTATCTTCAGTAAGCAACGCAGAATTCTTCACCGGAACGTTGAAAAGTTTATCGATATTTTAGGAATATAGGTAAAAAAACAGTGACCAGATTTACAAGTTTTTGATGATTTTTCATAGGATATTGGATAAAATACAGAGTAAATACACCATTACTATTACTTATTAAAAACTATAAGAAGTTCCCTCAACTAAAAGTAGAGTGATTCTAGAATATGAATACACATAGTGTAAACAAAACTGTAGACATAATAGGAATTTCTGATCATTACTAAATTAACGTATCTCACTTCTACATAAGTTTCTAAGAAGTTCATTTCTAGTTTAAGGTATTATGATAACTAACAGTAGTTGAGTATTTACTTTTATTATTTTCCTGATTTAAGGTCATATCATAGGTATATATTTTTAGAGATATGCAGACGTAGCAATTTTTTTGGATAATGATTGTGATATATATACGACAATATAAATACCAGTCCTTGCTGGTACTAAAGATTATCAGGAGAAAATTATATAGCAGGGAGATCAAGTTAATTTACCTTCAGGGATAAGATTTTAGAAATTATTCTTTCTTCGATTATGTACGGATCGACTTGAACAAGTTGAATTGTGCCAAATAAGGAAATGATTTCCGTTTCCGTGGTATCCTTTGAATATTTGTTTAATAAACAATTTTTCAGTGATGTAAAACTAAGTATATTCACTAATTTATTTTTGTTGATATAGGCATCCCAGATTGATAAGACGTATGACTAAGGGTGATAATTTTGGTAAGAATAGAAAAGCGTGCGAGGAGAAAAGAAGAATTACTTATGGCAACATTGATTAAATAATATACATCTTCTTCTATCAATCATGAACGTTATCATTCCCGCCTTTATTATTCAATATTAATATAATATGAGATGGTGATAGTCGATAGAGAACTGAATAAAATCCCCAAAATGACGTCGCCTTCTGTCTGGATTTATGAAAATGGAGGCCCAGGAATTTGGAAAATACTTACCGGATGAGAAACAGATGGTTTGTCGGATTTGTCGATATAAATGTGCCTTTAGTCCCCGGTCTAGAATTACACGCCACTCATTATACTCATCTCATATCAAGAGAATGGATATTCATCTAAAAAATCAAGTTAATAATCAATACATCAAGTCAAACATTAACTCTGATCTCACAAAGATGCTTATTGCATGTAATATAACCTTATCCTTTGCTAATCATCTACGATCAAAAAATTTATGGAGAAATACAAGGGTAAACATATCCCTTCCCGAGGAACCATCATTAAATTAATGGAGGATGTTGGTACTGATGTCATATATAGAAATACATATAAAAATGTTTTGAGTCATCCACACCAAATGATGATCAAGTTATCAGTAAAAAGTATTTACGAATATCGAAATGGAACTCTGAATTTTGTACTATCTCACAGTAAGTATTCAATTTTTTTTTTAAATCTAACCAGAAAATATGATTCTATTTTAGCTAAACATATCAAGAATTATGATACACAACTCAGTAAAGGGCAAAAACAACTACTTAAATGGTCACAACAACGGGGGTAGTAGCTTTGGATGGTTTGCAACTAGTTTGTCTGAGACTACTTACTTCGCTTTAAGACTTGGGTATGATAATTAGGTTTTCCAATATTACATAGTCAATAAATATTACTTTTTTATCAGTAAAGGCTTAGCTATGGTTGATGGGCTCCAAGAAATGGTGTTCAGAAAACTCATAAAAGGCAAAAACAACTGTTTAAATGGTCACAACAACGAGGGTAGTTACATTGGGTGTTGCATTATAATTAACAATTGTGTATATCCATCATGATAATAGTATGTTGTTATATAAGCATACCTATATAACGGGGAAAAATCTTTTTTGATGCTCTTAATAGGGAGTAATATCGCCGGACATTACTACATAATTAGCTTTTGCTCTAAATCTTTACGATGAATTTATTTATAAAATTTATTTATTAGTATATTTATTGTCTAATTTTATGATTTTGACATATACTTTATTATTAATAATTAGTTAGATCTCATCGGTAGAGATATATCTATCCTGTGCACAATTGTATATAGCAACTTCCACATGAAAAAAAGAGGGGTGCTTATCTTTTTGATTAAACTCCACGTCTCGCTTGTGTATTGCAACCTAAAGTTATGACATATTTAACTGAATTCCGATGTTAAAACAAGAAAAAATTATCTGGATCAATCTATTATTTCAATATTCTGTATTTATATTTTATTATTATTAATAGTTATATGATTTTAATTGTTCAATTTTGTATATTTAACTTAAATGTTTAATGGTTTATTTTTTAGTATGTAGATTATATTTAATTAAAGCCTTCTTTTTTAAACTTTGAGCTTCAAATATATTTCAAATACTCTACTTTGTCGTTTCATTAGCTATTATTCTGAGAATAAGGTTCATAATGAATTACAATTTCACGGAGTGTGACGTTTTCAAATCTACTGTGACGGATAAAAAACGTCGAAGTCAATTATACGTAGTATATCTTCATTAAACATTTTGCTAATAAATACATTCATTATACCCTCAAAAATCATAATAAAGCAGGCAGATGATAATCACATCAGTATTTTAAACAATGATACCATATGTCTTTTTTCCCCCTCCTCCTTGCACGCGTTTTTCTCTACAATATTATCAACTATACGTATGACGTATAACGTATGAGAGAAATAAATTCAATCGATGTATACAGGAGGAGGGAGAAAATTTCGATAATTTTCTATCCAAGATTAATACCCTTGTGAATACATGTTCTTATGAAGGTATGAGGGACGAGTTTATCAAAGATAAAATTGTACTTGGAACCAATTGCGACAAGGTGAGATCAATGCTCTTAAGGGATGGTGGTCTTACACTAGAAAAGACTGTGCATGAATGCAGAGCGGAAGAATGTTCAGGGAAATGGGCTCTTGAGACTAAAGATGAGTCAAAGGTGCAGGTTCAGGCGATTGGAACCCGAAGATTTAAGAAAGACAAAAGAGTTCAAACTTTTTACCAATGAATATGGTTTCCGTCATCTTACAAGCAGTCCTTTACATTCATCAGGAAATGGAAAAGCAGAAAGAGCAGTCCAAACTGTTAAGAGACTGTTATCAGGCAGCAATGACCCTTATTTAGTTCTATTAAATTATAAACCTACTACTCTCTCCAGCTGAGTTAATGATGGGAAGAAGGTTAAACACAAAAGTTCCTGTGGTTACATGCCAGTTATCTCCAATAGTAATACCTAGCCAGGCTCTTCATCAGTTGGAGGAAAATAAAAAGACAACCTAATAGTTTGTTGTAAAAGATATAGGGAAGATCAAAGAATGAAACATACACATCACACGTACGAAGAAACCAAAATTAAAGAGTGTCAAACTTTTGCGTCCAAACAGGAACTTACTTGTTCAAGCCTACACAGGTTATGGGGCATTTTTGGCCCATCTGAGTAAATGAAAAAATACAAGTGCAATATTTATATGGAAGAACCACAAAGCGCAGACCACCTTATTAACAGATGTCCATCGCACTTATATGATAGATACCAAACCATTCAAGACGAGGATTCTTAAATTTATTAAATGTAGAAAAATGAAACAAATTATTGTTAATAACTATACAATTAAGTAGGACTTAAGATCAATTTCTGCTGTATTAGCACATATGTATGGTTTTGTAATGTATGCATATCTGTACTTTTTATAATGTATGTATATACTTTGGTAAACAGCAATAAATTCTTAACTAAGTATTTTGGAAAATGAAAAATGTGTTTGCTATGATTAGAAAATATATAAAAACCGGTTATCTTTTTGGTAAATCATAATTTAAGGTATGTTTATTTTAATTGTAAGATATTCATATATTCAATGTATAAAAAATTATGGGTTCCAGATATTTTATTACGGTAGGTGGTAAAAATTTTAGGAAAAAATGGCAAGGGAAAAAAGTCTAGGGAAAAATGACAGTGGAAAAAATAGCAGGAAAAAAGAAAGGAAAAGTGACTAAGTGGAAAAAAATAGCAAGGTTCTTTTAAACCGACATAATAACTATCACTAATATAATATATATTAAGATATTATAATAATAAACAAACAAGACAGCGGTTGTGATTATCCAAGGAGTACTCCTTAGATTATCTCATAATTATCTGTTATCCATTATAATTTCATTAGACAAGTTGGATTATTCATCTTAAACAAGACTCATGGATTGACAGACAATCATTGGCATATTATTATCTAGTATAAGTAATTTTCACTTCGTGGGATCCAGTTTGCGTCAGAAGAAGAGCTGGTTGGCTGTAGCGTTAAAAACCTGAGAAAATTTGGGGAGTCAGTCTAAGTTTCGATCGTTGGAGAGCGCGAAGAAAACTGTAAAGCTAAGTACAGTTGGAGTAATCTGAAATTGCAATAGAACGATGGTCTTCGTCTCTTCATAAACCTTCTTTCTTATTCAAAGAGAATGAAATAGGTTACATTAATTAGTTACTCAAAAAATTCGAATCCTCGAAGTTGTATATCTTGGTTTATTAGTTCATACTTCGAATGGATATCAAGCCAACTTATTAGAGCTACAACTAGTGACTTATAGGCTCTTTCAAGGAATTTTTATATGTATTCTTCTAGTATGATATAATGGCATTTGAATATTTAACTACGTTTTTAATAATGGGCTTCAGTTATAATTATGAAAGAATATCCATATACTGGGTCGTACATTGAAATCTGAACACTACAAATTAAATAATTAATTAATGTTGAGTGATTTAAAATTAATTAATATTTCGATATATTTAAACATTTACAATTAGTTACAAAAAAATTAATAAATGAATTGACCTTTTCTAGCTTACTTAGAAGTCGAAAAAGTGACACTTGAATGTGGTTGACGAATTTCCATTCGTACACTCCATTCAGTTTGGCGCTTACGCCGTCAGTAATTGCAAAAAGTCTGAGAGGAAGAAGGGCTTTGTAAAAAAGAAGAAACAGCCCAGGCCAATCCCCCAAGTTCATGAGGGTACATGCAGTGCCGTATGTCAGGAAGATTTTTCGGTCCGCTTTACAAGGGTGAACGGTTGATTTTCAGTGGTGAACGGGGGATATTTAAACAGGGCAAATGCTACAGCATAGATTAAATCTTGCAAGAATATCGTCCAATGGACTGTCTGACCATTATTTTCTTCAGGCAAACATTGAGAAAAATAAAATGAAAAGGAAAAACTCTAGACGGAGAGTCAATGCCGACCTATTCATAAAGGAAAGAGTATAATGGAGTATAAAATGCATGGTGCAAGAATGAGAGAAAATTTTTGAACTATACAATTAAGTTAAACAATTTAAACTTCCTTAAATATTTTTAAAATAATAACGGATGAAGATAATGAACGAGATTATAATATACCATGAAACGGTTACATCGACAGAAAATAAATTATGTTCACAAGTCTTGATGTTCTTAACTCGCATGTATACGTGGTGATGTGTTTGAAAAAAATGAAAAAAAAAATGCATGTGTTCTTTATCATGATTAGAAGAAGAAGTTTTTCCTCTCTTTCCTTGATGCAAAGGTGTCAATCGAACTGTCCATGTCTTCATGCAGCACCTTGTCCACCATCACCCTGTCCATGTTCAAGAGGGTGAGGGAGGAGAGCCTCTCCTGGTCCATGGTGGTACTCATATGGTTCTTGAGCCTTCTGAGACAGGAGAATGACCGCTCCCCCTCACAACTGCTGATGGGCATTGAGGCCAGGATAACGATCACCTTGTATAGCCCCGCCATCAGGCGGAACACTCCCGAGCTTATTACCTCCGCAGCAATTTGTGACGAAACAATGTCTTTTGTGTCAATATCTGCCTAGAAAAACATAAATTTTAAACATATAATGCAAAATGAAACATTATAATATTAACTTTGAATTGCTGGAAGATTGCATGGTCTGACTGGAGCTGCTCGAGTTCAAGTCTGTAGTGCTTGGCGACACGCTCAATGACACAGGTCTCCACTTCACTGTCATTGACGATTGCAATGAGATCCATTGTGATGTTTGTATCGTCGGTGGCAAATCTGCTCTCAAGCTCTAATACAATCTTATTGATTGCAACATCGAAATGTGTTTCACGGAAGTAGGATTCAGTTGTTCCTTTTCAATTTGTTCTCCTTGGAATCTTCGCCTCCTTGAATTCCAAATCAATTGAGTCCTCCTGGTCAAATACTGATTTCATCTCAGACGACTTCAACTCAGCAAGTTTCCAGATTGATTCAAAGATTTTCTCATTCTTAAGATCTTCAAGAGTCCTAATCACTAGGTTGACGTGTTTCCGGGCCTTTGTTAGGTCAACCTTTCTGCCTTGAAGTTCATCTGACAAGCTAGATGTGTGTCTGAGGAGTGGCTTCAACAGTTCAATGCCGAAAACAAATTCGTGACTAAAGATGCTGTTGAGCAGAGAAGTTGCTGTTGAACTCGACAATGTATCTTTATCTTTTCTCATTATTATGAGGGTACAGCATCGTAGCGGAGACTCCAGCAGGTAGCAGACTGGTTCTTCAGGGGCATCACTTTGGCATGCTCCTCATCTTTACTTGTTATCTTCACCGACTTGTAGATTGCTGACCTCTTTGGTGACCCTTCAATGAAGTTGTATAAAATTTGTACTGTCCCCATTGTATTTCTCAACAGGGTTATATCTGAGAGAAGATCCTTGACTACAATATTGAGGACATGGGCGTAGCAGTGGATGTAGACACATAGTGGGGCTGCTTCCTTCCACCTGGCGGCAAGACCCTTCTTGATGCCGGATATGTTGGAGGCACCGTCCGCAGCCAGGGAGACAGTGCGGGCGGGGTTAAGGCCGAGATCCTTGACAGCCTCGTGAAGCTTCTCAAACAAATATTTGCCGTCAGTCTGGGTAACTTTTACAAACTTGAGGAAGCTCTCTTTCTTGATGCCTTCACTCGTCAGATATCCCAGTGAAAGACTGAACTGCTCCTGTTTGACATATCTGATGTCTCATCAACAATCACAGAGAACCAGTAGTAATCATCGCCGGCACAAGTCTTGACATCTTCAATTATATTTTCCGTCACTTTGGATGCTATAATCTCTATCAGCTCAATTTGGATGTCAGGTGAAGTCCATTTGGCAAAACCTGCCCCAGCTGAACCAAATTTTTTGACTTCGGCCTCCAGTTTATCTTTGAGAATATGATTGTCGTGTGAACGCAGGGACAAAAGCTCCAAGAAGTTTCCTCGATTGTTTTCATTAGATTCCGTCAACTTTTCTCTTGTTTCGGAATCGCCCCTAAAAGTTAATCCTTGCTTTGCGAGGAACCCAACAGTTTGGAAAAGATACCTCAAATAAGCTCGCCACTTCACGACTTCCTCAGCATGTTGAGACTGAACATGGCCGAGAACCGAGGTATTCTTTCTCTTTGATGTGAGGAAATTGATCCACTTTTCCATCGACAGTTGGTGTTTTTTGTTGTTAGAATGAACTTTCAACGAGGAACTGTTTTTCCATATTTTGAACTCAAATTTCCCAAGGTTGGAAATGGAAAATTTGGAACAGGCGAAACACTTGGCTGACTTTTCAACCTCGTCATATTCTAGCCACGGAAACTTACGGAACCAATCATATTGAAAGTCTCTGGAGTATTTGTCATCTATCTGAGGACTGTATGTTTGTAACTTGGGCTGTGGAGGATGATCTCTCTCGACTTTAGGCACAGTTTCCCGCTCAGTCTCCACTCTGGTTCTGGTATGGATGTCCTTCCGCTTTGGCTCCCGCCCGGTAAGTATCGGGTGACCCAGCTGGCTCGTGAAGACGACAGGGTACTCTGGGCCTCCGTTCACAAACTCCATCTCCTCAGTCTTGCTCTTCTCACCTCCCTGGACATTGTCGCTAGTCTCAGAGTCCTCTGCAGAGGGAATATTATTGTTGTTGACTACAGAGAGCTGCTCGGGAGAGAAGATTGGTCCGATATTGAGATTAGGAAGTCTTATTCCATGAGAAATCCGTCCGCTGGAGTAATTTGATGAGTCGCCATTATTTTCTGTGTCTGCAGTAACTTTCTCTTCAGCAGAAACGGACTTTTCAGATCTTGGTTCTGGCAGTAAGGCCTCAACTGGAGCAGGGGCATCGGGACAGGAGGAGGCAGTGACTGAGGATGAGGATGTAAGTTTCCTTAACAGTAAAGTTCAATGTTTTCTGCTTCTTATGATCAATTTTCACTTGATACTTGCAGCTGGGGTCATTCTTATGGAGTTGAACTTTGTGATCATTAAAGTTGTCCTTCTGTAATTCCTTCTGACAGATAGAACAAATCACCAACTCTCTGTTAAAATACGTTTTCTGCTTCCCATGATACATTTCTGATAATTAATAAATTACTGCAACAATCCACTCTAAAAAGTACATACCTATTATTTATGTCTCTTTTAAGCAGTAATAATTTAATTTATCTTGTATTCAATGAAACAAATTCTCACGCTCTTAAATATTTCAAGAGTACTCAATAAGAAAAATCTTGTGTGCGTCTATCTTTTTTTTTTTTTTGGCTATAAAGTACTTTACATTTGCAACCAGTAACGTTAAACGTAATATCTAACTCAAATATTCACTCAATGTGAAGTACTTTAAATTCATACGAAAAATGTTGTGTGCGTCTTTGTTTTTTATTTTTGGCTGTAAAGTACTCTTGAAATAATTGCAGTAATTTATTAATTATCAGAAATGTATCACGGGTAGCGGAAACGCGTTTTATATTCAAAGGTTCAATCATTTATATTTATAAAATGACAGGCAATATTTGAAAGAGATATTATGGTAAATTACAGGATTTGAATTCAAATTTCTGCAATGAATGAGATACCTGAGAGTGTTAACTGTAGTTTAAAACCTCCGTTTAATTTGGCCCCAATATTGTCTTAGAGATATAATTTATTAATTTACTCATTCTATAAATGTGCCGGTGAATTTTGGCTACTTTAAGTATAATTTGTGGTGCCTCCAAAGGATTAATCAGAATCATTTTTTCATTTAAATGAACTATAATTTGTTGGAAAATGTATTCCATGTTCAATTTTGAGAAAAATTATCTAGCTTCCTTTTGGGTGTACGTGCTACAAATATGTAATTTTATTATAATGACTCAGTACTATTATGAGTTGGTCATAAGGTACATATATATCATAGATTTTAATAATTAATTATGACTTAATTCATCTATATTTACTTACCTATATGTAAGGGTGATAATTTTGGTAAGAATAGAAAAGCGTGCGAGGTGAAAAGAAGAATTACTTATGGCATCATTGATTAAATAATATACATCTTCTTCTATCAATCATGAACGTTATCATTCCCGCCTTTATTATTCAATATTAATATAATATGAGATGGTGATAGTCGATAGAGAACTGAATAAAATGCCTAAAATAACGTCGCCTTCTGTCTGGATTTATGAAAATGGAGGCCCAAGAATTTGGAAAATACTTACCGGATGAGAAACAGATGGTTTGTCGGATTTGTCGATATAAATGTGCCTTTAGTCCCCTGTCTAGAAATACACGCCACTCATTATCCTCATCTCATAACAAGAGTATGGATATTCATCTATAAAATCAATTTGACGATGAATACATCAAGTCAGACATTAACTCTGATCTCACAAAGATGCTTATTGCATGTAATATAACCTTATCCATTGCTAATCATCTACGTTCAAAAAATTTATGGAGAAATACAAGGGTAAACATATCCCTTCCCGAGGAACCATCATTAAATTAATGGAGGATGTTGATACTGATGTCATATATAGAAATACATATAAAAATGTTTTGAGTCATCCACACCAAATGATGATCAAGTTATCAGTAAAAAGTATTTACGAATATCGAAATGGAACTCTGAATTTTGTACTATCTCACAGTAAGTATTCAATTTTTTTTTAAATATAACCATAAAATATGATTCTATTTTAGCTAAACATATCAAGAATTATGATACACAACTCAGTAAAGGGCAAAAACAACTGCTTAAATGGTCACAACAACGGGGGTAGTAGCTTTGGATGGTTTGCAACTAGTTTGTCTGAGACTACTTACTTCGCTTTAAGACTTGGGTATGATAATTAGGTTTTCCAATATTACATAGTCAATAAATATTCCTTTTTTATCACTAAAGGCTTAGCTATGGTTGATGGGCTCCAAGAAATGGTGTTCAGAAAACTCATAAAAGGCAAAAACAACTGTTTAAATGGTCACAACAACGAGGGTAGTTACATTGGGTGTTGCATTATAATTAACAATTGTGTATATCCATCATGATAATAGTATGTTGTTATATAAGCATACTTAAATAATGGTGGAAAATCTTTTTTTGATGCTCTTAATAGGGAGTAATATCGCCGGACATTACTACATAATTAGCTTTTGCTCTAAATCTTTACGATGAATTTATTTATAAAATTTATTTATTGTCTAATTTTATGATTTTGACATTTACTTTATTATTAATAATTAGTTAGATCTCATCGGTAGAGATATATCTATCCTGTGCACAATTGTATATAGCAACTTCCACATGAAAAAGAGGGGTGATTATCTTTTTGATTAAACTCCACGTCTCGCTTGTGTATTGCAACCTAAAGTTATGACATATTTAACTGAATTCCGATGTTAAAACAAGAAAAAATTATCTGGATCAATCTATTATTTCAATATTCTGTATTTATATTTTTTTATTATTAATAGTTATATGATTTTAATTGTTTAATTTTGTATATTTAACTTAAATGTTTAATGGTTTATTTTTTAGTATGTAGATTATATTTAATTAAAGCCTTCTTTTTTAAACTTTGAGCTTCAAATATATTTCAAATACTCTACTTTGTCGTTTCATTAGCTATTATTCTGAGAATAAGGTTCATAATGAATTACAATTTCACGGAGTGTGACGTTTTCAAATCTACTGTGACGGATAAAAAACGTCGAAGTCAATTATACGTAGTATATCTTCATTAAACATTTTGCTAATAAATACATTCATTATACCCTCAAAAATCATAATAAAGCAGGCAGATGATAATCACATCAGTATTTTAAACAATGATACCATATGTCTTTTTTCCCCCCTCCTCCTTGCACGCGTTTTTCTCTACAATATTATCAACTATACCTATATGATTGGTGGACGGTTGAGTAAGGTTTTTTTTTTTTTTGGTCCGCTGAAGCGGACAAAGTGCAATACTGACGTACGGCCCTGGGTACATGCAAGAGATCTTGGGGTTTCACACTAGAATGTACAGAGAGCTATCAAAAAAGTTCGTGGAAATACCCTTGTGAGTGTGGTGAGCCAACTTTTGATACCAGCAATGAAAGAAATCCATCTTTTCCATTGCAAAACTCTTTTAAATGAGTCTTTTGAGTTCATATGAACTCTTTTTTTAACACTTTTGCCCTTCTCCTACAGGCCTGATGCCAACACTTTTTGGGTGTATGTCGAAGGGAAGGCCTACAGTATCTGTCATCCAAACAGTGAGGCCCTCAAAAAGTCATTGTCAGCCAGCACTAATACGCTATGACAGAGGACTACATCTGCAGCGGGTGCCAGACTTTCCACGGTCACCTGGAAGCCATCATTGACACTAAGGACGGCTACATTAATTATTAAGAGAGCTCAGATACATATCTATTTATAGTATTAATTTAGTTGAAACTATAGTATTGATTTAGTTGAATTATAGTATTAATTTAGTTGAAATTATAGTATTAATTTATAATAAATTATATCTTGTTTAAGTTTAAAATTCAGTGTTCAGATTTAAGGGGACTACTAGGTATTAATTCATTTCAATTCATATTAAGAATCCGGCTCCAACTTCATTAACTTCAGAAACAAATATTAATGTAAATTCCCTTGTCAATATTTAATTTTTTCAATTAATTTGTTTATTGAATAAATGTAAATACATATTTAATGACGACAGAAATGGGTCTAAAAAAATTATTCGACACTCATGTAATTTAGTTAATTGCGGTATGTATAGTTGGGGCAAACTCAATGGGAAGGTTTCAGGCTCTCGAAAATTACAAGTGCTTTATATATCTCTATATATTATGCTAATGCTTGTTTGTCAATCCATGAGACTTGTCCAATATGAATAATACATCATGTCTAAAGATAATATAATAGATAACAGAGAATTAATTGATTAGTAATTCTTCCATTCGAACTGTTGTCGTGATAGTTTATTTTTCTTTTATTTTTATATATATTATTTTGGTGATTGGTCATGGTGTTACCTCGCTAACACAAAAAATACCCTATGTATTTTGTTGTCAGCTGTCGATTCCCTCTTCTCCCTTGATATGACATGGTAATTGTAATATATTCTTATGGTTCTTTATTATGGGACTTCTTCCCTCGTCCCTGTTCTATTCTTGACTCACATATTGTTATGTCTTGTCTTTTTTATACTTTTAGATCATGTTTTAAATAGATAGTAATGTACCTTTTGTTTTACATGTTAATATATTTTAATAGTTATGTCCATGTACATCCTTTTTAAGTGTAATCCCTTATAGAATATATTTTTAGTGTATGATTGTACCCCAAATCAAAAGGTCTTCTTATTGGCTTTACTCCGGTCCGTTACTTCCGTCTGTTGGTGGGGTTCGTAGAACAGTACAAGTGGCGACGAAGATGGTGAAACTACTACCGAAGCTCACACTTGTGGAGCTGAGATGCGAATGTTCCAGATTGGAACTTGGAAGTGAGGACGAATTGAGTGGTAAAAAGAAAATGGAACTCGTGGCATTAGTGAGAGAGTACATCAAGGGTTGTGGATGTGATCCCATTTCCTTCGACTTCAACGATGGAGCTCAAGCCGCTGGAGATGGTGCTTCAGGCACGACGGGACAGCTTGGGGGTACAGGCAGCCCTCTCCATTCGTGATGGATGGTGCACGAAGTGGCCATAGATGGTCGTCATGGTGGGACAAATTCGAAATTTACTTGTCCTTGTTTGGGGAATTGTCCCCGGAACGTAAAAAGTATCTCCTGCTCTACCGTGCTGGAACAGAGGTCGCAATTCGGGATGCTTTCTCCCCAACGGAAAGGCTACACCCAATGTAACTACCCCCGTTGTTGTGATCATTTAAGCAATTGTTTTTGCTTTTTATGAGTTTTTTGTACATCATTTCTTGGAGCTTATAAACCATAGCTAATTCTTAAGTGACGAAAAAGTAATATTTATTGACTATGTAATAATGCAAAACCTAATTATCATACCCAAGCCTTTAAGTGAAGAAAACTAGTGTCAGAAAAACTAGTTGCGATCCATCCGAAGCTACTGCCACCGTTGTTGTCACCATTTAAGCAGTTGTGTTTGCCATTTAAGAGTTGTGTATCACAATTCTTTATATTTTTAGCTAAAATCGAATCATATTTTATGATTAGATTTAAAAAAATGAATACTTACTGTTAGATGGTACAAAATTAAGAGTTCCATTTCGTAATTTGGTGTGGATGACTCTAAACAGACTGAAAATTATCTTAACTTCAGAATTTACAATGGAGGTATTTCTATAAATGACATCATTACCAATATCCTCCATTAATTAATTATGGTTCTTCGGGAAGGGAAAAATTTACCCGTGTATTTCTCCATAAATTTTTTGAACGTAGGATGATGAGCAATGGATAAGGTTATATTACACACAATAAGCATCTTTGTGAGATCACAGTTAAAGTCTGACTTGATGTATTCATCGTTAACTTGATTTTATAGATGAATATCTATACTCTTGTTATGAGATGAGGATAGTGTAGTTCTAGACAGGAGACTAACGGCACATTTATATCGATAAATCCGACAAGCTATCTGTTTCTCATCCGATAAGTATTTTCCAAATTCCTGGGCCTCCATTTTAAGAAATCCAGACAGAAGTCGACGCTATTTTAGGCATTTTATTCAGTTCTCTATCGACTATCAGCATCTAATATTATATTAATATTGAATAATAAAGGCAGGAATGATAACGTTCTTGATAGAAGAAGATGTATATTATTTAATCAATGATGGCATAAGTATTTCTTGTCCCCGCACGCTTTTGTATTCTTACCAAAATTATTACCCATATATATAAGATATAAATAGCTGTTGGGGTGATTGACATATTTTATTAACAGATTTTGGGCGTTTTTTCTTTTTGAGGGAAAAGTTGCATGATACAATAAAGATAAAACGACGTGAAGTATCATTTCAGTTTAAAAGAATCTTGCAATTTTTTCTCTAATTCACTTTTACTTTTTTTACATTGACATTTTTTTAAACACAAACAAAATAATAAATAAATTTTCATAAAATCTTCAAAATAAATATCTTCATTTCTTTAGTATTTAGTTCTTTCAATTGATTGTACTTTTCATTTGATTCCACAAGATTAAGTACTTTATTTAGGAAGGCATATATTACACGGTTTGAGACACTCTGTTAAGATGATGTCTTATATTAAGTATTGAATAACATAATAATTTATTTCCTATATTATATCTTCATTTTGACGATAATAAGTCAAATAAATTCAAATTTGTGTCTAACTTTTTATAATTTCAAATTAGAGATCAACCAAGAATTTTTTTAAAGTAATTAATTATACGATTGTTTTCTTTTTATCAATATAAGACAACATTTTAAGACATTAATTAGACGATTGTTTTCATTACATAACTATTCTACTCTAAAAATATCACTTAGTTGGTAAAAAAAAGAAGAAAAAAAATGATTGTGTGTTTCATGTATAAAGTAATACTTGTTCTAGTATGCAACATAGATTAGCTTGTTTTAAATTGGATCTGAACTTTTACCAGAGGTATTGTTAGATATTATATTTCAACCCTTAATTTAAATTTGAATATAATCAACTTACACCCCAAAATCGAACCTATGACGTTTTATTTATATTTTTGACATTACTAAAAATTGGCTAAACTAGTGCAAGATGAGCTAAATGGATATTTTTCTAGTCATAAAAGTGAAAAATCAGCTAGCCTAGCATCACTGGAAGTTATTATTATTCCGGGACACTGAGTGCGAGTCTAGAATAAAACTTGAAAGCAGTGGAGAAGAAAAGAAAGAAAAGAGGAGAAAGAAGAGAAAAAGCTGGCAAGAGCTCATCTTGAATGAAGAGCTTCTTGAGCTAGTTGCATGTCTGGATCTGTGGCTTGGAGGATGAGTGAAGAGGTGTGTGACGTGATGGAGGAGGAGTTGAGTGTGGAGCACGGAGAGAGTGATTTGGTGTCCCTGCGGATTCCGTCTGTGCACTCCGGGTTGAGGGTTGTGGATGTGGCGGAGGATGTGGGTGACGTGGTGTGCAGGTGAGAGTGGGACTGTGTGGCGTGAGTAGTAACTGGTAACTTTGTTTGTTTGTAGGACCCTCGTGGGCGTTGCCTCCTCCTCCTCAGGGACCCCTGCCCCCACCTCTTCCCCAGGACTGCAGTTATTCCCGCTGGGCCCCGCCTCCACATCCTCTGTGCCCCTGTGTCCCTCCTTGGCTGTGCTGAGCAAGAATGCGCCCCTGGGGAGTGGCTGCTCTGGGTGGACGTCGAGTGGACTGGGGAGTGGCTGCTCTGGCGGGGGTGCCTCATGTTGCTCCGCCTCGCCCACCTTCTACAAGCCTGTGAACATCACCCCTACGCGCCTCTGCAGTGCGCGTGCCCCTCAGACCGTGCGGATAAGTGCATCCGTCTCGACTCCCGTGGTGTCTTTGAGTGGTTCTGCCCGCCTCCCTTCTCAGCCCATCGCACTGAGCCTCTCGCACACTTCCCTCTCCGTGCCTCTGGTTCACAGCTTTCCCCAGACCTCCAACGTGGCCGCCACTCTTCGCATTCCAGCGCCTCCTGTGTCTACTGCACCTGCTTTACATCAAGGGAAACTCATTGCTGTTTCTGCCACTCCGAGTGTGACCATCCAGAAATCCAGTGTACCTCCACAACCTCAACTTCAACCGCGCACGATATCTCTTCCTTATGCACAGGCCACTGCACTTCCCCTCAGTAAAGCCTCTCTTCCTATTGCTCGTGTCTGTCCACAGCCCTCAGGTATTGGACACTCCAATGATTATTTAAGGAACACACTCTCTGTCCCCACTGTAACAACTGTCACGCTTATTCCAGCTGTTCCAACTGCTATAAACCTCAGTACGACTAACAAGGGACAAGTTATGTCTCCCTTTTTTGAAGATTCTTCCACTCATAGAAAGGTAGGGACGTTAAGTTTACCTCCTCAACCAGCAAGAGTTGTAAGTATTCCAGCTGGTTTACCTCCTAATCAACTTCCTTTTGCTCAATCTCCATCTGTCTCTGTTACTCCGGTGCTTGTTTCCGGAACTCCATTAAAGCAACCTTTACCTTCGGCAGTAAGTGCTGTCCTTCAGAACTCAAATGAGAATTTTCCGACGACCATCCATACTCAATTAAACAACCAGTTGGTTACGCTTACTTCGTCAACAACAGTATGCTGTAATCCACTTCTGTCTCTACCATCTCATAAGGTTATCAATTCGTCTAGACCTGGGATTTTGAGACGACGTGAAGGAGAAAGAGATTCAATTATTTCAGGTCATCATCCTTACATTGTTTTATACTTATTTTGCAATAGTTTATTTAATAGATAACGCTGATTGCAGAGAAGATGAAAGTCTGTCATCTGGATCTACAACACTTTCAGCAACATCATCCCCGGGTTTTGGTAACTCATTTTTATCTGGAGGCGAAGAAACAATCAATACCACCAAAGGTCAGCAGGCTACGTCCCAAGTTATTCTTAATGATGTAGTTAGTCCTCGAAAAAAACCTAGAAAGCAGAACTTTACGTCGATTCATTTACGAGGAGATGGATCTTGGAACGAAGGTAATCAAAACTCTATTGTTAGTTCATGTCTTAATTACAAGCGGACAGATTCTTTTGTTCATTTCAAAGTCGACTACAAGCGTAAAAAATCCAGGGAAATTGAGGTTGGTATGGACGTTAATAGTAATGATTTTTCTAAAGATGATTGCCTTCCAAGACGCAACTTTCCTCAATTAATATCTTCGTATAATCAGTCGTGGAAATCATGTCACAACCATTTTCTGCGTTATACCGATGTTAAAGAGAAAGAAGAGCGTCGTCCTACAGTTAATGAGTTAGCAAGCCATAGATATGTTGCCCAACAAATAAACGGATGGAAAATATATCATCTTTTTGCCCAAATGGAAGATGTTTCAGAAATGGAAGATGAATTAACTGAAAAGCTTAGCGAACTCCAAAAGCGTTTAGAAGATTCGGCACACTCTGAAATTAATTTAAGTAAAGTTCAAGAAATGATTAAAGCAAATCTACAACGGAGTAAAATTGTTCGAGATCAAGTTGGAGAATCCAAAAACCATTTATTGAATATTTTCAATCACAAACCTAAAATATTAAATATTATTAATAAATATGTTGTCAAGAGGCAACATAAAAGACGTGAGGTTAAAAATGTGTGACAATTGCTAAAAATAGAGATATCTTTGCCAAGATGTGATTTTTATTTTCTCCAACATAAGAGATTTAAAATAAGTTCGACATTATATCTGACAAATAACTTGGATGCAACTCTTTTAGAGAAAAAATACAGTATCATGGTTTTAAAAAACGGTTGGTACTTTTACTCACTATTTAGTAGATTGTTGAGGTAAGAGCATCTCCCACTGAAAGATTAATGAATCCTCGTCTACCTTCGGGATCTATATATATATTTTAATGCATAGTTAACCTATAATATATATATATATTATTATAATAATATTAGCTCTGTATAAATTGTATTATTAATGTTGAAAGTTCTCCTTCCTAGATTAATCACACTCGAGAACAAGGGTTTTGTACAATTAAATTGTGAAGGCAATAATCGAATTAATGTTCGAGCGCATAATCCAAAATTGGTCTCAGCTTTTCTCTCAGTTGTCTGAATTCTGATATTTTTGAGGTTATAGATGTTCGGGACTTAAGTTATGTCATTTCTTCCCCTTATCCCTCCGTAAGTTAACATCCTTTTTGTGCACGTCTATTGAATTGTCATTTCCAAACCCCAAAATGAAACCGTATTTAATTACCTAATAAACAGTTAAACTATAATAATAATTACATCGTTCAAATTTTGGATTATTATTTTCAATATTAACAATTTCAACCACTTTGCACGCCTAAAGGTCAATTCAAATGCTCAAAATACGTCAGTACAAGTCGTCTCGAAAAAATATACCTTATTTTAAAATACTCTTAAGAACGCGAGTTTAGAATTTTAACAAGATAAGTGTTTTTCTCATAGTAAAAATATTAAATTATTTATTTTTATAAAACCTTATTTTAAATTTTCTTTGTTTTATGATAATTTTTTCAAACAAATTAGCAACAATAAATTTTGATGAGGTTGTGTGTCTGATAAAGAATAAAGTTACATATAATATTTCACGTTTATAGTTCAAAATCGAAGTAGATTTTTTTTAGTAGGTTTTCTAAAGTAAATGGTCGAAAAATAATTTTACTAATTATCTAAACGGATAAATTTGCCCTCAAAAATAAAGAATCAACTTCAGCTCGTGTTTGTACAAGATTATGTAGCATCAGTTTCATTCAAATGGTATTATATTCATTTAATATATATTAATATTGTAATAATAAAAAGTTCGTTCATTATGGTAAACAAGTTTGTTGGACACTACCTTCTGGCGTCGGACAACATCGATTACTCAAATCTTTAATTCATAAGCATAAATGGATCAACATGACCCGTCAAGAATCCTCATAGATAACTACGTGTAATTCTGTAGTTTGTTCATTACATTTTAAAGAAAAATATTATTTTTATACTCCTTAAGGACAGAAACTTACGCTTGAGGCCTATCCTTCAATTTCTCCCTAAAATAAACCATTAAAAGAAGGGAACTACAAAGAATTATACTGCATGTGAAAATATTATTTCGGTAGTTAAGAAAATAATTTAAAAACCAACAATGGACAACACATTTGATGATCTTATTTTTAAGGCAACTTTCGAAAGATATCAGTTTCATTAACGAAACAGAATTTATGTTATTTTGTCTCAAAGATGAAGGTTTACCAAAAATATACGATATTAAAAAAATTCGGAATCTAACTTTTAATTAATTTTGTCTCTGAGATTAAATATCTTTTTTATTATATTTTTATGGCCTGAAGGAAATACTATTTTTTTTTCTACAGTTCTAAAAATAGTGTATTTCCTTTGCACTTACAATTTGAGTGAGTTATCTCAATTCAAGGACAATAATAAAATAGATAAATTGATGAGTGAATTAGAAGAAGAAATGTCTCATTACCTTATAGTTACAATGAATTTTATAAAAGAACAATTCTTTCTTTTATTTCAAAATAAAGAGAAATACACAAATAAGCTCTTATCGTTTGCTGCCATATGGTTTAGAATATCAAGCTTGTATAATAGAGTTAGCAAATTCTTACCGCTACGTCGTAGTGATTATCGGACAAGAATATCTAGCTTTTTAAGTGTAGAATGTGGAATAAATGATTCTACTAAAATATACTTAAAACAAAGAAAAACAGAATTGTTCAGCTTTCAACGATATGTTCATTTGATGATAGATGAAGGTAACCAATTTCGTTAATTATCAAGATTAGTATTTTTTTTAAAGTTATAGTTCATTGAAGTCAAAGATTCTAGTTTACCAGTGGAAAATGCTATAGAGAAGTTGATGGGAATGTATGTAAAACAGTTTTAACATTGATGATTTCTTCGTTAACATCTCGATACAAGGATGTAGTTGCCCTCATCGAAATTGATAAATTGTCAGCATCTTACCAATATGACATCATAATTAAAAATATTGGATGATTTAAGCTTCTATGTGATAAGCATGTCATTTGACAATCATCCTATTAACAGAAAAATGCTTTTTCATTATATGTGTAATGGATGTTTTTCGACTTCAATATGGAACCCAATAAAATCCAACAATAAAAATATATCGTTTTTTCAATATGTTACATAATTTTAAAAATTGTGTGTAAATACTCTACTCACTCAAGGGGAACTTCCCAAGCTGGGTATAGAGAAAGAAATAATACATTTCTTTCTCTATGAAGCTGGGTTATTCCTTCATTTGAATTATATTATAAATTACTTTAAATTATTTTATTTTATCAATTTAAGTTTTGGAAATCGATGTAGTCTGACACCTGAAAAAAGTTTCTTATGCGTAATATATATTTTTTTTTAATGTCCCGAAGAAGAAATAGTATAAATTAGGTTTGAATTTAAAGCTTATTAAATTTCAAATAAAATGATACCTAAATCAATCCTGTAGTCTCTTCCTATAGCCAGAAATTTATCAAAAAGTGTGAATTTTTGATTTTGTTTGTTACTTGATACATATTTTTTAAACGGCCATTGCACAAAAAATATGGAAGAAACAACTAAACAAACAGTTTTATTTTAAATTCCTGGCCACTATATATCATTTGAACATAAATAATGGTTATTTTAATATACATTGTAGATTCTATAGGTCTTCAAGTTTGAGATTTCAAAAAATTTTGTCACACGAAAACTGTCATTTTTGAGGGAAGTTGGGTACAAATTCAAATTTCTTGGTTAAACGACAAAAAATAAAGGATTAAAACTTAGAAATCGTAATCTACCGACATTTTTACACAATAAAAGATTGATTAAACAATTCCCAATGTTTATTTTCTATCATTAAGATTTTTTCCAAACTTTTGGCAGTGAAACCGGGTCGAATTTGAGACCATGTTGTATAGAATGATTAATACGTAGTTTTAGAAAATCTTGTTTTCAATACTAATTATTTTAATTACGTGATTTTTTAAATTCATAGTATACTATTTACATAATATAGGGGTTAATTGGCACTATATGTAGAGGAAATATCTAATAAAATGAAATAGAAAGAAAAAGGTTACATATGGATACATATATTAGCTGTAGAAAAATTATATATTTCGACTATTAATCTAATTAACTCAATTCTATTTGACTTTTATTAAATGACTTTAGTTAAGTTATTATTTGGTTGTTAAATGTTTCTTATTAATATGATATTGAAAATGATGGCATTGATCATTAAGAGAAAAACTTTCAAGGCCATATAATATTGCTGAGTTTGAAATCTTGTTTTCACTTTGAGATGTATTAGAAAAATCTTCAATAACAGGGACGTAAGTGTCATCAGGAGAGCATTGAGAACAACTTCTTCTCAAGGCTGGTTTCTGTCGAGATCCATAGCATCTAATTGCAAAGCGAAGTTCTTCTGTCATTTCGGAGCAAAGGCTTTGCCTATCACTTAATGCATTTTTACGAGAGTTCCAACAAAATTCCAATATTGCAACAATAATAGCGATAGTAAGACCGCAAAGAAGAACAACAAAAACTCCACCAATATTCTTTACACTTAGTGGATGAGCTTTAGAATCCTTGCTTTTGTCTTGTCTTGTACATACATCTCCTGTATTTTTCCACCATTTGTTATACAACATTTGTATAGTTCCCTTTTCTTGAAGCTCCAGAATAGCTAATGATAAATGATCTCTCCAAAGGGATCCTTTTGGAGTGCCAATGCCATAACCTTTTGAGTCAAGGAGACCTCCAACTTGAGTGAGATTGCAGTCTCTCTATGTATAAATATGAAATATTTTAGTTCGATAAGATAATTTTTAGCTGCCTAACAAAAATAAAAATGTTATTTAAAAAAAAAAAACGACAATTGGATACTGGTAAGCAAAATCAGTAATACATATAAATATATATATATGGGTCATTTCATGAATAATTTACATTCCTAAATTTGTTTCTACCACATTTCAACAATTTTATCAATTAAATTTAACATACCTAAAGTTACCTATAATTGGAAAATGTCAAAAATAAAATTTTAGGCCTATAACTTAAGGAACTCGAAGTTTTGAGCTCCTTTTTATGATGCATTTGATCATTAATAGTTGTTAAGACTGAAACTTTGAATTTCTTTCTATTCTTTGCGTTCTGAATTGTAGTTCATAAACCTCTTAACTGAAGGATGTATATGTGACGTTTCAACTAAAAATAACGCTTGAGTAAAGATCAAGTCATTGAAATAATCCCGATATGTTTGACATTTTTCGATTTAAGAGTCTCTGGCTGATTTGAGGAATACTTGAATATATCTGAGGTATCTGAAGTTAAGTCCTGATGTTCTGTCTCTCTGCGATACTAAAATGAAAAAAACAAACATACAAGACATTATCCATGGTAAATATGTTATTATTAAATCCTCAGCATTTAATAGGAAGTCTAAACATCCTTCAAAGGTAATCCTTTTAGTGATTGAAAAATTGTTCAATCTTGAGCTCAAGGTGGAGGGTAATTTAACCATAGCTACTACCACATAGATTGTCAAGAGTTTGGATTTTGAGTATATATGGCCCAAATAAGGACGTCCCACCCTTTTATAAATTTATTGGGTCTAATATTCTGAGAGATTGGAATTCGAATCCAACGAGTGAAGTCCTAATAATGACAGACTTTAAGATGGTAACGGATCAGAAGACAAGTATTTGCAATTTATAAAAAAATGAAAACAACAAATCTGTAACACGAAATATGATAGAAATGATAAAAAAAAACATGGATTAGAATATATAGCATCAAAGTTCAAAAATACACCAGAATGTACTTTTATATTTTGGTAGAGATAGCATGGCTAAAAGTTCGATAGTAGATTATTTTATAGTGTGACTCAGTGTAAAAAAACCTGCTTAAAAACTCCAAAATTTTGCCAAATGGCTAAGGGCCATGCCAAGAGATTTGATTACTAGACAACTGCCGCGAATTTATGACTATGCAGTCTTTATTTTGAAGGGACTCCTTTTACGACTGAATCAGTAGATAAATACCGTAATAATGGAAAATCACTCCAACTAAGGTAAGCAATGCTCCCCAATACTATAAATATTGTTAGTGAATTTCTAAGGCGGCTCTTTTTTTCCTTTATAATATTTTCGGAAACATTATCTAATGCTTGCCTGGATAACAAAATTATTGCATAGTTCAGATGCATACCTTTCAAATTCAAAATTATCCTCTTTAGTGTAGCCATTTCTTCCCTTGTAATTTTAGGATTTAATAATACTAAATTGTTAATTATTATTATGCTATTCTTTTCTGTGTACCTCCACATATATATTTGTAATTCCTTGTTAATATGTATTTTTTTTATCGTCTTATTATAAAAAAGTAGATGTTTTTGCTAGAATAAATAATGACACGTTGTTGTCGAGTATGATTAAATAAATAAGTGTTTAATTACTTTGTCCCACATTGTAGGGCTGTGCATTATGTGGAAGTAACATATGGTCATTCGAGCCGGATATTAGCGATTTAGTGAAGATCATTGTGATTTCTTTGGATTGTAGTCTTGGATCGGAAACCGTGGTTGTTGAGGATTGACGTCGTTTATGGCAAACAATTTAATTTACAATTACATTGGTCTAAATTTAGAATTTAGTTATTTGTTTACGTGTTCATTTAATTCGCTATTGTTTATTCTTCTTCTTTGTTTGTATGTGTAGGGTTATATATCGGAGCATTCCATTAATTATATTGTGCTAGGAATTTATTTGTTGTATTATGGCTCCAACTAAAAAGGTAGATGCTTGTCTTGCTATTTTGAGCAAAAATAAGGAGGCTTATTTAGAGGCATATAATAATATAGAAAGTGAAATTATATAAGAGGATGATGATTCCCATCAAATTGGTTGATTTATTAGGTCTAAATTATGAGAGGTGATCCTAATCATATAATAGAATGGAAGAATGTGCAAGTATGGAGATTGTTCAGGACGTTGTAGATTAACATAATGGTCCCCAAAATAAATATGTGAAGCTGCTCAAGGAGTCAAAAAGAGCTGTTAAGTTGATTGAAGCAAAACTATTTAAAATGAATGAGAAGCAGAGTTGAAATATACAAGGGAACTTGCATTTATTCATCCAACTGTACTTAATGCTGTTCCAAGCCTTCAGTTAATTTCATTTGATGGAGCATTAACGGACTTCTCATGCTTGAGAGAATCATTTGAAACATTAATTAATTCGTCAAACATGGATCCTTTACTGAAGTTTTCGTATTTGAAGATTTGTTTAAAGGGAGAACCTTTGGGTAAGGTAGTTTTGCTACTTATCAATAAGAAGGGCTATGAAGCTACTGAAACGTTTGTATGGTAGAAGGATATCGGTTATCAACAAGCTTGTTCATGGATTCATTGATTTACCTCCTTTTGACAATAAGTACAAAGATCTTAGTCAGTTTTATGACAGTGTATCATCTGTAAAAGGATCTTTACAAATAAAAAACATACTTGATGAAGAGAACACCAACAGATATGTGGTGCTAATTATTTTATATAAGCTCCCAACGATTGTTCTTCTTATAGCATAAATAAAATTATGATACATATAGAGATTGAAGTCAGAGTGGCTGAGACTGGAGTCAAACTTGAACATGCGTCGAAAAGGAACGTGTTACAAGTAAGTATAAATGACAAACTTTGTTTTTTATGTTCGGGTGGATCTTATCCTCTTTGGAAACGTAGATCATTTAAGAGTAGTTCTTTAAAAGAGCATCTTAAGATTACACGCTCTGGAAATCGTAAGTTTGATTCTTGTAAATACTGTGGGAAGATAAATCATTCCTTGCTTCATATCGACAATAATCCGAAGTTTTCAAAAACGAATTTATAATGGGTGATTGTCTAGTATGGGAGTGAAACATGAAAATCCTACTAGTTCTTCAATTTTAATGTCACCATAAACTATGCTCGTTGATATTGGATATTCTGATTCTGCACGATTCATGTTTGACGAAGTTTCACAGATAAGCTTGATATCTTCTAACTTAGAAAGAAGACTAAAATCCCAAGGCGCCGAAAAGAGATTTGTAATTATTGGTGTTGACAAAATGGAAACATCTGCAATAACTATTTTTGAGATTTTTCTAACATCGCTTGACAATTCCTTGATGCACATTTCGGCCTTTAAAGTAGAGAGAATATCAGATTTTACTGACCCTGTACCTGTAGATATATTTAAGTTTCCCCATTTTAAGGGTTTAAAATTGAGGGATAGTGTTGGCTTGCCTTCTAGTTTTGACGTTTTGATTGGCATTGATATGCTCCCTAGGTTCATAGATGACATTCCGATCAAACTTGGAAATATTGACGAAACACATTCTAGGTTTGACTTGGTAATTGGGGGGGGGGATTAGTTCAGAGATCAAAATTTAAGGGCAATAAGTTTCTTCATGTTGTAGTGGTAGACAAAATAAATACATTTCCGAATTTTGGAAAACGGAGAGTGTTGGTGCATCGGTAAAAAATAATATTTCTAAATCGGAGTCTAAGGCCCAGAAGATTTTTTATGAGCAAGTCACTATAAACACAAAAGGTTTTATTGAGGCTCCACTCCCAACAATTCAGTCTCGTTGAATTTATTTTCGAGTCTTGATATAGCCTAGAAAATATTCCAATACAGAAGCTAATTTTCGTAAAGATCCTAATTATCTGAGTACGTATATAAAGGCAATGGAAGATAATTTTATCATGGTTTTATAGAGAAAGTACGTCAAGTTAAAAGTAATACTCAAGAAGATTTATGTTACATTCCTCATCATGGAGTATTAAACGAATGTTCAAGTACAACCAAACATAGAATAGTATTTGATACATCAGCGAAATATGGTCATTGTAAATCCTCGAACGATTATTTGAATATGGGCTAATACTTCAACATGACCTTCTTGATATTTTATACCCTTAGTATTTTTATCCGATTGCAATTGTTACGGATATTGAAAAAGGTATAATCATGCGTCTGTTCCAGAATATCAGAGCAATCCTTTCAAGGTTATTTTGGAGAGATAGTTTTAATAACATTATTTAATGTAGACATAACAGATAAGTTTTGGTACTTTAAGCGCCCCACATTCCTGTGTCGCTACCGTTCAAGTGAATGCTTGAATGTTTTGTGTTTCTAAGCATATTTTTGACATTTTTATATAGCAATATTGATGTTGATGATCTTGTGTCAGGAGCTAACTCTGAGGAAGAGGATGAATGTTTGGTTCATTAGTTGAACAAGATTAATTTAAAGGGGAACTTTAAATTAAGAAAACGGTTTACTAACGTTCCTTCTTTTGTTGGGAGTTTAAATGAAAAGTTATTGAATGAGAAAAGGGATATAGTTACTAAAAACACTTAAGGCATTACGTTATAAATAGGACCCCAAGGGTCATTGTATATCCATTTGTGTGAATTTATTAAAGGTTAATACTAATCCTACAATACGTATTGTTTTGTCGGACCCAGTTAAATGTTTTGGTACTTTTATTTTCCCTATTTTTTTCTGGGTAAGGTTATATTTCAGGATACTTGGAAGTAAAAGTTGGTAGGTGTGGGATGAGCCTTGCCAGAAAAACATGAATATAGGTGGAAGTGTTGTAGGGAAGATTTGCATACTTTAAAGAAATTCACGCTTTCGCGATCAGTTGTAGGCGTGACAGATATCAATTTTATATTTTTGTGACACATCCAATAAAGGATGGGGTGCTGCGTTGTATTTAATATCTGCTTTTTGTATATGTAGATCAAAATTCACCTTTTGGTATAGCCGACTAAATTCAAGCCTTTAAAAGATATGACTATCTCTGAAATGGAGATTGAGGCCGAATTATTAGCATCGCGCATAGTTGCCCATTTTATTCCTATTACTCTAGTTGTAATAAGAAGAATACTCGCTTCGACGGATTCCATGGTGGTGTGGCATTGGCTACAAAAAGGACAATGTGTTTGGAAAACATATTTTGCAATTATAACTCAGAAGATAAAGGATAATATGCTAAGCGTTTTGTGGTTACACGTTTCCGGTAAAGAAAACCCTGCCGAATTGGCAAGTCGCGGAATGAGTGTTGTAGAATTTGTGAAAAGTTGGATTTGGTTCGAGGGACCAAATTGGCTATGTTAACATCAAATTAAACGGCCCAAAGGTATTCCAGGTTCATGTGATACATTTAGTTATATTTTTAGTGAAAGAAAAAATGTCTTAGGTTGTGCAATTAGGGACGAAATTGATGCAGTAGGCCTGTTAGTTAAATATTTTTTCTTGCTTAGTGAATAATCTTTGTTTTAGCTGATGTGCTTAGATAATTTTTTTGAGGCATATCAATAATGTATATTATTGCAACCTCACACTAATATTAGATCAAATCTTTAAAATGACCTTGGGAGCTTTGAAAAAACTTAGAGTGAACCCAAAACTATTTTTGTTACCCTTAGATATGCTAAATTTACTCTTTAAATGCGCAACCTCCATACGATTACATTGTAAAAATAGTGGAGACTCTAATGTATGATGGCATTGTAAAGGAAAACTTGTTCAACGATTTGTCGAAAGTATAAATGAGATAAAGCTCTTTCTATACGAATACAAATTTTCCAAAGGCTAGCTTTCCTAAATCACAATGTACAATGATTTTTGATTGATGAATTCACTAATGGCTAATAAAATGCAACTTATTGCTCTGAGATATCCATTATGATTTACTCATTAGATGCCTGTCAGATAACTGCCAGAAAACTAAGTCGTCAGTCAATTCTTCCCTTTACTTATTCTTTAATAGAATATATTTAACTTTTAAATTATGAAAGGGCCAGCATTAAATTTTCTTGAAAAATTAGCAAGGGAAATAATATTCCCAAAGGCTATCAAACAGAAACAAAAACATACTAAAATCGAATATGGCCTCAGTTATTATACTTTTCCAGATTGGGATTTGAAGCCAGTGCAAAGCGCGTTGGTAGGAAGATCTAATATTATAAGAAAATAAGATGAACCTACTAGGAAATAAAACAACCTTAAGAAGTGTTCAGGTAAAAAAACAAAACAAGCATCATCATATACGTAAGTAATTTAGCAGATATAAAAAATAAAATTTTTGATTTTAAGGTCAAGATAATACGAAAAACTAGTTGTTTATTCGGTAAAAATTCAATTTTTCCTTATTGAATATTTTATGATATTCTTTAATTTATAGAGAAAAAATAATTGGACATCTCTAACATTGTTCTGACCTTACAAATCGAATAAGGTTAAAATAATTATTATTTTTAACTATCAACTACCTGGCATGATGGTTTGTTTGTAAAGGGAGAGGGGAACACGTCGTTACCTTCATTATATCACGCACCTTTCTCCAGAACAGAAAAAAGGGCCAAAATTTTCTGCTACTTAGATGAATAAGTCAATCATACCAACTGCTCTTTATATCTTAGGTACTCCCAGACTATTATGATCATATTATTTATGCATAATTTTTTTAATAAATTCCATATATATATATCAATCCTACATAGTATTTTAGTTGTAATGTATTCTAATATTGCTTGGTAATATTTTATTAAAAGTGTGCCTATACAATTGTATTTATATATGAATGGTAAATTTTTTCTCAAAAATAATAAGATGGCCATTATATCGTGTCTGTTCGTTTGAACAAGTATTTATTTGGGCGGGCTTCTTTTCAGCGTCTTTAATTTCAGCGACATTTTTATATGCGTAACATTATAAAATAAATAATACCATTTTAAACGTCATCACTCAACAGAGTTGTGTTCAAAATCAAATGGAAGGAGTCCTGCAGGAATCTCTAATCGGATTTTATCTCAACTCTGTAAGCTTGTGTAGAGGAATCAATTTCTTCGTGTAAAATCTTTAAAAAAGGATGGGCATTCTCCTATTATTTTCGTTGTCCAATGTTCTGGCAGTAAAACTTTGATTCAAGAGGTATTTTTTAATTGATTCAAGACTATTTGTTTTTGTTCTTTTTAGGAGAAGGCTTCCGTAAGTTTGAACAAATCCTTTTTGGGTGCTCTTTCATCACTCGGTTAGTTACATTCAATGTATAAATATTTAGCATTTTTAAAATTAGAGGACAAAATAAATTTAGAGTATTTGTTGATATGTTCAACAAAAAACATTTGAGGGTTAAAAGTTTAATATTAATCAATAATAGATGATAAGTCATGTGTTATGACGTATATATGTATATCGTAACATATTAGCATTAGTTACAACGTGTAAATACAATAATTTTACCTATCTATCGTTTTGTACGTACCTTTCTTGAACCTTTTTAGTATATAGATGGATCTCGCCAATAATAATACACATGTTATTTGTTTGGTCCTCTTACTTTTTATTTACTTTCTTCCACGTAACCATTTGTAAGGAACAACTCAATATATTTACCTCAAAGTTCTTTTGGGGTATTACATATTAGAATAAGTTAAAATACATTCCATTTTCAAATTATACACTCATTTGAATATTTAATGCGCATTTACACAAAAAAAATTACATAATTTAGTGCATTTTCAATCCTTATCGTTTGGACAAAGGAACTGATTCTGATATAGTTTTTCGTTCTTATGGTCAAGTTCCATAGAGCTGGTAAACATCTTGGTTGTCTCTTTGTTCTTCCCATATATCTACGGATGTAGTTATCTTCAAAATAATCGGGAATAGTTATGAGATCCTCAGGAAAGGTTTATGTGAGGGTATTAATAGTATTGATAATTTTATCAAGAGGCAGAGCTGGGGACTCGAGGCAAATGACTTAGACTTGAGTCGGACTCGAGTCAGTAATATAACGACTTGCCACAAGAATCTGACTTGAACTGAAATGACGAGTCACTTGACTTGGGATTGGGGAGTAAATGAATTGTAACTCGAGTCAGACTTGAATATAAATGACTTAAAATACATATATTTTTAATCAACTTATAAATAGTTCATGAATCAAAGGTTTACTGTCATAACATTGGACAACGAAAAGGATCATAGAATGCACATCCATTTTAAAGATCTTACTCCAAGAGGACACATCATTTGAAATGTTTGAATACCATGCCACTCAATATATTTTTTAAACTCATCCCTCTACAGAAGCTTACCGAGTTGAAACAATCCGATTAGAGCCTCAACTGCTCTTGCCAGACTTCTCCCATTTGATTTTGAACATCGCTCTGTTGAATAATGGCATTTAAAAAGAACATAGTTTATTCTATAATATTCATTATATGGGAATGTCGCTGAAATGCATGTTACAAGCAGACACTCGCTGAAATTAATGTTGCTCAAATGAATGCCTTCCCCAATATATATAAACGAAATATGAATATAGTTATGAAATAGCCATGACGTATTCAGTGAGTGTTTTATCACGACTATGGTATGCCAAGTCAATGAAATAATCCTGCATACACTCAAACATTTTTTGTAAGATTCACTCTAAGCTCATGTTGATATTTTCAAAAAACAATACAGCTTCTATGCACCACACATTTTCATAATCCCCCGAATCTTAATTGTAAAAAATCGTTGGAATCGATTTTCTAGAAAAAAACGCAATATAAAAAATTCTTAGAGGGGCTGCTTTTATTTATTGTAAAAATAATATTCCCTTTGGACCATTCCTTTGATTTCATAAGCAAATATTTAAATATTGTTATTTTAATTGGGGAACCCCTCACGCTAAAACGTACTCTGACCTCTATTATTATCATTATCCCTACCTAGATTAGGATTTGGATCGGGTTTCAAAAGATTCTGCAATGGTTAAAGTCGATAATAGTATTATTATTATAAAAGGTTAAATAGGAATCAAATATGATGCGTGGTAGCGCAGTTGGGTTAGGCTAGTATATCTATGAAAAAAAATATAACCTGTACAACATAATCTAGCATTGTACTTTCCATTAGGAAAGCATATCCACCATTTTTGACGCTATTGATTCCAGTATCATAATTATCTACAAATACACTAGGATTTCGACTTTCCATAAACTTCCACATCTAGAGTTATAATTGAACGTTAATAATATATTTCTTAAAAGTTTAATCATACAAACCTCTCTATAGACTTCAATTTTTGAATCTCTGAAAAATGTCATGGTTGATCCACCACTCAATGTTCCGTATTCTATCTCTATTTAAAAAAAAATATTATTACACCGGGATATAATTGTAGGGCAAAAATTTATCACTTGGAATTTGATTTGAAGTTGTGTTTATCTTTGATGCAACCCCAAAATTGATATTTTTTTTCTTGCTCAGACGCCCAATTTCTGAGATTTGTAGATAAATATCACATAAGTTATATATATATGTATATATATACAAGGAATGCTGGTATTTAGTCATCCTTGTATATAGACTTTCATTACTACATCCCCACAAAGAATATGAAATTACAAAATCGATTAAGATTTTGTAGATCGATATTTCTTGAATTCATCTTTCTTTGAATAAAAGATATGCAAAATATTTTTTAAATCATTGAACACTTTTACGTAAGTTTTATTAATCGTACCTTTACATTTTTGAATTTATTAAGGGTGAAAAATGGTTTTAAATATAGTAGTACCAAATTTATAGCAATAATTTAGATATGTGAGAAACTATGCGTACGAAAACTGAGATCAGTTTGTTGCCCAAAGATGAATGCAATTCTTATATCAAAGTCCAAACTATAAAAGTCGTGTTCCTTAGTGTTATTTGAAATTAATTATTTGATATCTACCTTTTTGTCTAGCTAGATCTTCGGCATTTTCAATAGGTGTTATCATTCTTTCAACAGTTAGGAAAGCTGCTAAATTGGCAGTGTAAGATGATATTATAATTAGAGTAAAAAACCACCATATTCCTCCTACTATACGAGTTGATGCAGCTTTTGGGTTCAACCCAGATCCCTTTCATTAAAAAACAATTTGAATAGTTCAATAAAAATAAAGGAAATACGTTACTTGTCTTAAAAAAGTTCCAGTAATAAACCAAAAAGAATTAGAAATGGAAAACTGGTTCTCCATAATGTCATTTTCTGTTTCACAAGGATGTGGATTATTCCATTCATATGGAGAAAATCGAGCCATTACAAATAAAGTAAGACTAACAAGTATATATGCAGCCAAAACATATCTATAAATATATTTTTGTTATCAAAATCAAAAGATTAATATTAAAATTTACAGCCAAATTTCTAATGCCAGAGGATTCATAAACGAAAATAATCTTGTTGGTTTGCCACTTGGTATTTTGAATAAAATTGAAATTCCTAGATTCATGAATGGTTTTGTAAAATCAATAACAGTTTCTCTTGCGAAATTTATTGTCATTGCTCCCATAGCCATATCCTGTTTTCAATGGTTAATTTTATTTCTTTATTGACTTTTTCTACTTACTGCATTTCCTTCTATCAGCTCTATTATGAAATAAAAATATAAAAGTATTTAATAATGTAAGGACATCCAAATTTAAAATAAATTATTATGTAATATTTAAAAAAAAAATGTATAAAAGAGTTATTTTGTGTTCAAAAATTTTATGTACATTATTTGAATTGGTGATGTTACAAATTTTTAGGAATAATAATAGTTTCAACCATAATGTTTAATGTGAATTCTATTAGTAATGATAAAAAAATAACAAAACATTAATCACATACTTTAATTGTAATAATTCCAGGTTTTTTCTTTATTGGTTCTAGCGGATCAAGTAGTTCCAGTTATTGAACTTCTAGAATCGGAACCAACAAAGTCAAACCCAGACCGGAATAGATTACCTATCGGTCTCGTAATTAGCTTTTATTAATAAGTCAATTTACTGATATATATATATATATATATATTTTATGCCATTGCGGTGTTTTCAAATGATTATTTTTTCTAAGGGCTTCTTATGGATCGGAAAAGGGGATCTAAGGGTAGGGTAGATTATGGATCCAGGTCCGGTAGTAAACTTGTCAGAGCCCTATAATACGACAACTATGATATTTCTTAAGCCAGGATTTCCCCAACTTTACTATGCCGATGCCTTCCTACACTAATACATTTTTAGATGAGACCCCCTTTATACAAAACATATAAACTATATATGTGTAGACTGCAACCCATTCTCAATTCTACATCTTTTTGCGCAATCTCCCCCCTCCTTGTCTTCCCCTCACAGGTACGCTTTCAAAACCAATGTCATAAGCACCCTTAGTTTTCGGGGCCTTTGATGAAACTTGGGGAACTACGCACTCTGCGTATAAGGTAGCTGCTGCCCTGTTTTTATCTAAGGTAATTCCTTTGTACCGAATTTTCAAGTGACACCCCTGTTTTAAGTGACTTTTACCAAAACTAAAGTTGTATAAGGAAGAACAGGGAGAGGGGTTGACTGTAAAGTATTTCTACCGACAAAAATGGAAACCCCTGTATGGACCCCTAAAAGTGTCCAGGGAGAGCTGTCTACCTATTGTAATTAAGTAAGTGGTACTTTAATGGAAGATTGAGTTGTGGATGAAAACGTACGACTTATCCGTCGGACTGTGGATGGTATGACATGTTGTTGATTATATTTATATATATTTGTTGCCAAAGTTTAGAAGTGAACTAAGGACCCCTGTTGGTGGTTATTTCCACTAGAATGCCAAATTATGATATCCAATGTTGCATAATGTTGTGCACATGTAGTTGCATCTGTGTCACAGATCGGAATGGCTTCCAGTAAAAGAGAAACGATGTATTTTTCTGAAAATGTTGTTGAATTTGTATCGGAAAATGGGCCCACTACATCGACATAAATATGAGAGAAACGTAAAGTAGGAATGGGAATCTGGAAGGAAGTTGATCTTTGTATATCGGTCGACTTTTTACATTTGACATTTAATACATTGACGAGCCCAAAGTTACATTTCTTTATTTATACCATTCCAAACATTTTTTTTTTTGTTATAAGTTTAACGGAAGAATGAGCCGATGGATTTGATAACGAGTGAATAATATGAAATACTGATCGTTTCAAAGACTGAGAAACCACCGGTGTCTCCGACGGTGTTATCTTTTCCTGAGATATGTTGAATATCTGTAGTGTATTCCGAAATATACGAAAGGAGTTGTTGATGACGTACAACCCCGGCATCCGAAAATTTAGTGAAAGCATATGTTCTGTGATGAAAACCCGTGGTTTTTTTAGTCTGCTCAGTTGTTTTTTTGAATTTGTAATTTAAATAATATATTTTCTTTTCCTTAGCAATTGTCATTATTATTTAATTCCTGAGTAGTGAGTAGTTTAATGATTAAACACTCCTGTGTGCTCATAAAACAGGGAGCATAACCCTGAGGATTTATTGCAGAGTTATAATTGTAAGTCCTTATTGGACTCTGAGTAGAATTGGGAATCGACATCAGAGTAATTCTAGAAATTGTTTTTATTTATTTCCTTTTCTCCTTCCTCCTTGCCACAGCTGATTGTAGATGATCTAATGAAACGTCATGAGCATTATTCTTTCTTTCCTCCAAAAAATTCTTTAAATTGTTAGGGTTACCATGTTACTTTCCGATCTCTTTTTTTTAAATGCCATTCTATTTTCGATTTTCAAAGGATTGTGGTCCGTATAGTCTGTGAATTGTTTACCTTCAAGAATATTTTGGAAATGTGTTTTATCACTGGACATATGCTCTCACTTAATTTTTTGATCCTGGTCCGTACGTCAACAATGACACCTTCCATATATTTCAGATTACACTACGGATAATCAATACATCTCTGGAAAAGATGACAATGTTGCAGACATATTGTATGAATTGAAATGGTTTCAATACCATTGATTGACCCTCAGTTTTTGGATCTTGCACAATCCGAAGCCCAACATAAAATGTCCTTCTATTGGACAACTAAATCCAAACTTAAATTATATGAGGGAGATTTTGGTTCTTCTAGCTTTTGAGGAAGGGCTTAGTCCCAATAATTATTAATACCGTTATATAATTAATTATATAAATAGGTATATAATATATATATAGAATTTTTAAAAGAAATAAGAGGGGGGGACTATAGACACCAAAATAAAACTGCTTGGGTATAGGCAAAAAAAAAGTTGATATATAGGAATCAAAATAACATATTATCTAAGCTGAGAAAGAGTGTTAAATTTTTGAATTCGTTTACTTTAAATATGTGGGATAAAGTAACATCCTGAAATAAATATACTGTACCAAAATTTATGCATATTTTACGGGTTACTCCTTTTCAAACTGATATTTTAAGTATAATTTGGGAAATTGGATAATAATTCTTTTTAATTAGGTAAAAAGAGAAATTTATGCAAAAAAAGATGACACTTCTCCAAGAAATTTGGTGACCTATCAGTTATGGGTTGTTCAGTCATTTGTAAGTGCTTGAATCTCTATGGGATCGGTCAACTTTGGGATAAAGATAACTTATGGGTATTCAACTCAAGGATTTTATTATGAAACAAGGCAAAAAATTACAAAAGTTATCCCCTGCACTGGAGTGGCTAAAAATTTTAATACACCCTTGACTTAGTCATCAAGATTTTTAGCGGACTCTGCAAGGGCTCAAAATGAAATCAAGAGTGATCAAATATCTTTAAAATGGGAGTGCCGGTGAAGGAATGCATAAATCCAAAAAAAAGCAAGACTCGTCATATGTATATCGCTGTTAACGTAGTAATATACCCATCTTTGGTGAACAAAATAGTATTACTATTACTATTTTCCTGAAAATTAAAGTCCAAAATTCCCAATTATGACAATAAAATTGATGTTAGCGACATTTTCTGTTTGTTAAAAAACTGCACTGAACCCAGCACAATGGATCCTTTTATCGTATATCTAAAACAAAGAAGGGGGGAAATATGCGTGAAGTTTTCGGAGCTTGTAATAGAAAACTTCTAACTTCAGCAGAAAAATGGTTTACGTATCATAAATTATCTCGCGCCTTGGAAGTAAATTTTATAAAGGTAATCGTGGTGACTTCTGACGGTATAATGGAAATAACTGACCATTTCTTGTGGGACTGCCCTCTTTTAAGTTTAATATTTATAGACGTTCTTTAGGTTTTAGATAACTCTTTTGTGAGCAAGATCCAAACGGACGACTTTCCATAATTTCTAGGGAGACTGACAATACAAAGTCAATGGTGTTCTTACTAATCCCAATACATTTTGCACGCCCTAAGGGCAACGAAGGAGAAATACACCACAGAAATTTTAAATATAATAAAACTGTACACCAGTGTTTTGAAGTAATTATAATTGTACCTCTTTATACGATCTTCATTATGAAAAAGTTAATAAGGGTTTGTCCTTCATTGCTTTTACGTGTTTTTTTTTTCTTTGTTTATTTGTTAAAATTTGAACAAATATGAATCCCAAATAAATGCCAAAAAAACAAACATTTTAAAGTGTTGTTTTTTGTATATTTTATTTTTATGTTAATAATTTCATATTGTACTGGTACATAATTAATTTATCTTTATTTTATGTTTTTCTTTTATACCCTTTTGTCTTAATCTGAAAGGGAATGGATCCTGTCATGGTTTCAACCCTTCATTTCATTCTCTGCCTTTAATAAAATTATCAATTCAATGTAATTAACAGTTAATAACTATTCTCTAAATAATAATTAACACTTGGCATTCAGAAAAATACAGAAGAATCGTTACCACATGGGTTTTTTGTTTTTTTTTCAAATTTGTTCTTTCTTTTTTTCAGTCTAGGTTGAGAGTGGATAAAACATCTCGTCGTGGACATGTAAATGCTAGCCGTGGATATATAAATGCTATTTGATTATTGTGATTGTAGTCAGGAGCGCAAAGGTTTCAAAATCATTCCTATTATCATATTCCGTTCTTTCAGCGGAATAATTACATAAACTGAATATTCATTATATAAAAAATGTTAATAGCAATGTAGCTATGGCAAAATAATGTACTTCAAGCAACGAAAATGACCGATACGTGGTTAAACATAAAAAAAAGTACCAATAGAATTGAAAATATAAATAAAAATTACATTAACCAATATAATATAAATGCTATCTGAATAAAACCATTAATGAATACCTTTACTGTATCAAATTGCTCAACAAAAGAATCAACTAATTTTAACTTAATTATATAATGCAGAGAAATTGGTGCTGGAGATAAGGGAATTTATCAATAAATTCTCTGAATTTTTGTTTGCTGACACCAGTGTGAAAGAATATCTTTTCATATCGGACATCATGAGGTTAGCTTTAGGAAATTGTTAAGAAATAAAATTGGATATAGAGGAATGGAATAAAAATTACAATGAATGAGCTATGGATGGAGGATGAAAACGTTCTCTGTTTCTCACATATAGTAGTATAGAAGTATTATACGATTCGGTAGAAGATAGAAAGGGATTTATGTATTCTTAAGCATAGACAAAAAAATAGTCGAAGGCAACAGTCACTATCTAAGACCTTCATATGCAGAAGGAATGAAGGAGATGAGAACCAAAGTGTAAGGCATAAAAAGGCGAGGTCCCTTAGAAAGAACTTGAAAACTTTCAAATTTTGTTCAAAAACTCATGCTCTATGATCCCAAGAATATGCAATTGCACGAACTCATCCCGTTCTCCCAATAACATTATGTAACAAAATCCATGTCTAGGAATGCCTGCTTGCTAAACACTATACTTATTATTTTTATTTAGGCCTTGAAATACAAAAATGACCATTAAAACCTTCAATCTCTATAGGTTTGGCCTTTACAGACTTTTTTTAAATAATCAAGTTATTAGGTTATAACTATGATTTAGTACCATATTTCACGAGAAAGATATATATAAATGAAAAACAAAGTTAATAATCAATTGATACAAATACTGTAGAATTTCAAAATCAATTATTCATGAGTTTATCGGAACCTTACATCAGTAAAATCCCTTATTTAAAAAAAAATTGAAATGAAATGTATATTCAATTTTTCAGCTATGATATGAAACACTATAGAGAAAATAAAATATTAGTTTTTAATTAGTATCCTCCATTTTACTCGATTGTTTTGAGGCTATACACATTTTTAATAAATTTTAATCAAGATAAAGTAAAAAATAATTTATTTTTCAATTGGTGCATTATTTGTATCAATTTGTTATTATCTTTAATATTCATCTAGATAGCTTTTTCTCGTCGAAATATTTCACTGAATCGTTTTTATGTCCTAAAAACTTAATTCTTTTTTAAATGGTCTAATGGTAAATTTTTTTTGGCCTCGTAGAAATACTAAAAACTAAAGATGACTGTTAACGTCAACCTACGTTTTCCAGAAAATGATTGAACTTTCCACGTATTTTGTGCTAGCTGGATGGATATAATAAAGAGCGATTTTAGGATTCTTCTAATTCCCGGCAAAGAATCATAATTAAATTTCATTCGATTGGAGTAATTAGTAGTGTTTTTGTTTCTCTTGTATGTTTTTTTAATATGACATGACGATGGTAATTGTATTTAATTGCATTATAATGATATGGTTCGTAGTTGAGATTAAATCCCACTGATTTGAACATTAAACCTATGTAACCGTTCCAATTTCATCCGCACCTTCGCTTTTTTTTAAGGAAAATAAATCATAAGAAAATACTTGAATTTAACGGGGAAAAACATGTTTTATTAAAAAAAAACCCTCATATAATAGAAAGGGGTATTGCTGTAAAGATAAACTGAAGGATAATAGTAATAAAAAGAAAGAAGAAATGCATGCTAAATTTTATTTAAGGAATTCAGTGAAGCCACCTTTACCGAGTGTTGACACAATCTATCTGACCCTAAAGGGAAATTAAACTTCCTTAAATAAGTTTCTTAAGGAAAAAAATATAGAATTAAAACGAATCCTTAATGTTGATGCCGATATAATGAATATAATTGAAAGCAAAAGGACAATTATATACAAAATGACAAAATTTTGGAGACAAAAAATCCCAAGAATTAATTTCCTGTCTGAATAATTTAGAGAACATAATTTATTAATTAGATAACACATATAATTGAAACTGGTATTCAATTCTGAGTTTAATAATAACCATGTTGACGATATTTTACAAAAAACAAAAACAAAAAAAAAAAAAAAATATAGTTCAACAATATACATTCACAATATTTATCAATAAAAAATTTTAAAATATACAAATTAGGGTTTAAAAAAATATTTTTGTCTACTTTTTTTATCATTTTCATATCTTATATTGTTCTAAAAATGTGATGCACACCTATCCGTGAATGAATCTAATTATAACATATATAATATTGATAATGTATTAAAAATATACATATATACCTTTCACTAATCCATTCCAGATACCAGTTGATAAATTTAGAGCACCATAGTTATTATCATCCACAAGTTCAATAACGTAATTAAAACCAACTTGTTCTGATATTTGTTGTAAGAGATCAACACAAAATCCCTGAAAGTTATTTATTACCAATCGTTTCATTATTGTTATATTTCATGTAAATAAACAAAAATAAATTTATAATTATTAAATTTTATTTAGGTATGTAAATATTGGCTAAATTGATTTCCCTAGTTATACTATATTGATTAAAAAAAATATCAATATATACTTTGAAGATAAATTAACTTTTTAATATAAAAAAAATTAAATTTCTTTTTAAATTTTCATTAGTTTAATAGCTACACGCAGTGTTATTTTTTTTGATAGTTTGGTTGGTTAGAACTCCATGTATATTTTGATTCACGAAGTAATTGAAGTTTTTATCACCAAAAATAGGAGGTTTGGTAATTACAAAATCAACTTATTCATGAAAATTATTTGTTATTAAAAAGACTTTATTTAGTCACAAAACATCATTTTCAAATTTATTCTTAACATAGTAGAAATAAACACTGGCACAGATTAATAATGAAAATTTGAAAAAGTTTTTTTTTTTAAAGAATTCTTATATCAAAAGAATGTCACTTTTATGATTTCTTCTATACATGAATATATATATATAATTATTCCTAATGTAATAAATTTTAATAAATAAATAGGTTCAATTTGAAATAAAATTTCAAAAAATGGAAATGTTCAAATTGTTTAATGACAAATCCTTTTATGTCTCTGAACTTTTTTTATAAAATTTTCTCTAATACAACCAAATTTGTACAATAACAACATTTAAATCCAACGATTATGTTACTCTCATTCAAATTTTTTGAAAAATAAGTAACACGGAGTTAGCTAGCTAACACAAAACATACCCTGTGTATTTGGTTGTCAGCTGCTAATTCCCTCCTCTGACTTGATACGTCATGGCTATTTCATAACTTATTATTTTTGATAAATAGACGGAGTAATAAGTTATGAATACTTAAGTTCCATTTCCAAAAGGACAGAATTACAATTTCTTGTTGATCGCTTGTCCTAAATATCACATATATTGACCATCTTATTATTTATGTGAAGAAATTTTGGCTATCATATAGAAATATAGAAAAGCTACATCCGTTTTTTAAAGAAATGAGGGCACTCCCGCCCAAATAAAAATGAGTGGCTCTCATTTTTTGAATGTGACAACTGTTTGTGATTGCAATTAATTTCTTGAAATTTATAAACATTATTTATTTCCAAAAATGAAGAGAAAGGAGGAACAATAATAAATAAAACTTAAAGATCTAAAATTATATTTTAAATAGAAAAAATCCATAGTTGATATTATTCACTTTACCACATGCAAATATGATAATAGTAAGTGCTAATGTGTAGTATTTCTCAAACAGTTTGTCTTGAGGCAAGTTCAAGTGTGCCGTACGATTTGTGGGACTCATACATTATTTGCTATACCGTATAATAATCCAAATAATTGGTTTAATTAAAATAGGAATGTCAAGAAATTTTTATTTGTCTTTTTGTGTGCCTTGAGTCAAAAAGTTTGGGAACCTCTCTCGTAGGGGACATGTTAATACAAGGTATTGTGCACTATCTTCAACTTAAGTCTGATAATTAGTTTGAGCTTGAACACATCATTTTAAAAATTTTGAACTTATGCGTGCGTAAGATTTTGAGATCTTATATAAATATACAACATAAAAATATAAAAAAAATTCCATTTCAGTTGGGAAAATTCGTTTACAAAAAAAAAAAAAAATCTTCCAACGGTATCTCCATACAGGAAGTACATGGTAGTGTCTCTGTGAGAACTGATGTCTGAATCTTCTTAGAGTGGTCAGCTACATAAAAGGGAAACTCGTCAAATAAAGATAGTAGAGAGTCCCAAATAGAGCATAGAAAAAAGATTCTAGCTTATCTTGAGACATAACTCCAACTGTATTTTCTTGCAATCAATTAAATTATTCTTTAACAGCCAAATTTTTTGATATTTTCTCATATGATGTAAAAAGTAGTTAATAGTTATGTCCGTCTGCTCATATTTCCTCTCCCAAAGATGGCATATTTTTATGACACTCTCTCAGCTGTAGTTTTTAAGCTTATCGCAATTTAAACAAAATTCACATCCCTAATAATGATAACAGCATTGATAAAAATAAACAATGGTTCGGTTGAGAATATAAAAAGTCTTGCACTTGTTATAGGTTATATTTTTTCAACTCTATCCATAGTACGGATAGAACAAAAAACAGCTAAAAATTTAAATATATATCTTGAAATTTTTCTAATTTTATAGATAAAATATCTATGATATATATATGGTAATTAAAAAAGATATTTTTATTCAAAGAGTTTTATATAAGTAAAAAAATTGTTCTGAAGAAAAAGCTATTTTAATAGCAATTAACCATTTATTTGGATTTGGCTGTATTTATAGAAACATAGAATAAAAATAAAGGTAACTTTAAACATAAATATATCGACATAAAATTATAAGACTTCAAAACTGTTAAAGAGGATAATTTTTAAAACTCTCAATATTTTAATCTGCAAAATCAATTTTTTTTTTTTTGGTTAAATATTAAGCATTTGGGTGATGAACGAAATGTTCTTCTGTTAGGCGGTTATCAAATGATATATGATTTGGTGAAATGTCAGCCAAGGTTAATAGAAAAAAAATGCTGTACCATAATGCATGTACGACTCATGTTTCACTTCCACCACCCTAATAATAATGACGTCAAAGTAGATGAGTGGTTGCGTGTTTGTCAAAATCTATTTTTTTGTCTAGCAGTCGGTACGATACATAAGATTGATTATTTTGGTAATGATACAAAAGCGGCGTGCGAGGAGAAGGGAAGAAATACCTATGGCATTATTGTCTATTGACTAAAATAATACACATCTTCCTCTATGAAGAACCTTATCAATTCCTGTCTTTATTATTCAATATTAATATAATATTAAATACTGATAGTAAATAGAGAACTGAATAAAATGCTTAAAATAACATCGCCTTCTGTCTGGATTTATGAAAATGGGGGCCCAGGAATTTGGAAAATACTTACCGGATGAGAAACAGATGGTTTGTCAGATTTGTCGATATAAATGTGCCTTTAGTCCCCTTTCTAGAATTACACACCACTCATTATCCTCATCTCATGTCAAGAGTATGGATATTCACCTATAAAATCAAGTTAACTATGAATACATCAAGTCAGACTTTAACTTTGATCTCAAAAAGATGCTTAATGCTTGTAAAATACCCTTATGCATTACTAATCATCCAACGTTTAAAAAGTTTATGGAGAAATACATGGGTAAACCCATCCCTTCCCGAGGAACCATCATTAAATTAATGGAGGATGTTGGTAATGATGTCATTTATAGAAATACCCTCATAGTAAATTGTGAAGTTGAAATAATCTTACGACCAAAGTTATCAGTAAAAAGTATAAAATATTTACTAATTTAGAAATGGAACTCTGAATTTTGTACAATCTGACAGTAAGTATTCATTTTTTTTAAATCTAACCATAAAATATGATACTATTTTAGCCAAAATTATCAAGAATTATAATACACAACTCATTAAATGGCAAAAACAACTGCTTAAATGGTCACATCAACGGGGGTAGTAGTTTTGGATGGTTCGCAACTTGTTTGTCTGACACTAGTTTCTTCCCTTAAAGACCTGTGTTTGATCATTAGGTTTTCCAATATTACATAGTCCATAAATATTACTTTTTTATAACTTAAGGGTAAGTTATGATTGATAAGCTCCAAGAAATGGTATTCAGAAAACTCATAAAAGGCAAAAACAACTGTTTAAATGGTTACAACAACGGGGGTAGTAGCTTTGGATGGTTCGCAACTAGGTTGTTTGACACTAGTTTCTTCACTTAAAGACTTGGGTATGGTCATTAGGCATTCCAGTATTACATAGCAATAAATATTACTTTTTTATCACTTAAGGATTAGCTATGGCTGATAAGCTCCAAGAAATGGTATTCAGAAAACTCATAATAGGCAAAATCAACTGCTTAAATGGTCACAACAGTGAGGTAATTGCATTAGGTGTCGTATTATAATTAGCAATTGTGTTTATCCTTCATGATAACAGTATGTTGTTATTTTTGAATAAATAACGCGGGAAAAATATTTTTCGATGCTCTTAATAAGGAGTAATATCGCCGGACATTACAGATAATTAGCTTTTGGTCTAAATGTTTACGATGGATTTAATTCCAACATTTTTTTTATCAGTACATTTATTGTCTAATTATGACTTTGACATTTACTTTATTATTAATAATTATTTAGATCTCATCAGTAGAGATATATCTATCATGTCCACAATTATATATAGCAACTTCTGCATTAAGCAAAAAGTGTATTATCTTTTTGATTAAACTCCACGTCTGGTTTGTGTTTTGCAACCTAAAGTTATGACATATTTAACTGAATTCCGATATCAGACCCAGAAAATATTATTTGGATCAATTTATTATTTCAATATTCTGTATTTATAATTTATTTTTGCTATTAGTTATATGTTTCTGATTGTTTAATTTTGTATATTTAACATAAATAAATGATGGTTTATTTTTAGTATATATATTATACTTAATTTAAGCCTTCTTTTTTAAATTTGGAACTTCAAATATGTTTCGGAATACTTTACTTTGTCGTTTCATTAGTTATTATACTGAGAATATGGTTCATAATGAATTACAATTTTATGGACTGTGACGTTTTCAAATTTACTGTAACGGATAAAAAACGTATAAGTCAATTATACGTAATATATCTTCATAAGCCTTCGCTAATAAATACTTTTGTTATACCCTCAAAAATCATAATAAATGCTTATAATCACATCAGTATTTTAAACAATGACACCATAAGACTTTCTCCCCCTCTTCTCCTTGTACGCGTTTTTCTCTACAGGATTATCAACCTTGACGATACATTAAATTGAAAATTCTTTCAATAGTGACCTCATAGACCAAGAGGCGTTACGTGTTTGTCAAAAGTTGCCTGGCATGCCCAGCAGTCGGTACAATACATCAGATTGAAAAGTCTTGCAAGCCCGATTACATGGTCTAACCTTGTATTTCTATTAACCTTGATGTCAGCCAATGACGTGTTTCCACTATTTATTTCTATAAACAGTTAACTTTTTGTGAAAGACTTCATTTTTTTTCAACGAAGTAATATTTTATTTTGTACCTAAAAGTATTGAGATTCCTAAAAATTATGTCCTGGGAACAGTTTGGAAAAATTCAAACTTTAAGTATGTGGTAACAGGCTTTTTTGAAAAATAATATCAGAAACCTCAAATCTATCATTTCCTTGCCATTTATTGTTCCATCCTTCTTTTGTCTTTTTAAACATAACAAACGGGCGCTCTATTCTAGATAGAACTTTAAGTGTAATATTTGGAGGTCTTCCTTGCACAAATGCATACATATCAGTTATGTTTAGTCCGATTTCCTGTTTCCATTCCCCTACTTTGGTCATTTTTCCTGCTTTTAATTTGAGGAGATCCATTTTTAGACCACTTCTCTTCGCTTCTAAAAATCTTATAGGTCCGGTTAGTCCGTAAAATTTAACAGAAGATATATAGTTGAAGAGAATGGATCCACCTTCCCAAGGAAGTTCGTCATTACAAGATATTTTCCTATTTGAAATAAATTACTGTAACTACTATGATATTTTAAATTTTAAACTTACGGCATTGAAATAAGTGATCCAAGTGCTGATACATTTTCCAAGCCTTTGGCAAAAGCCATAACGGAATCATATATTAATGCAGGTTCTGTTAAGATAATCTGAAAAATTGTTTGATAATATAACTTTTTAATTAATATATTTGAATGTATCATCACATTAGTTGAATTTAGAATTGATCGTCTTATTGGACTCAGAGCTACCATTTCATCAAATACTTTTTTAGCTCTTATCGACTCTGGATCAACAAGTCGAAAACTTGTTAAATTTACATGATTGTATTTAAAATCTTCTAAATCAAATCTGTATAATTATATTGAAAATCATAAATTTAAATTATATTCATGAATTGGAAATATACTTACGTTTCTACATCAAAGGATGTGAATGTATAGTGATACTTTTGGTTATTCATTTGTAATTGTAATATAACTCTGAAAATTAATTTTTTAAATATATTTTACCCGTAATGAACTTTTTAAATTACCTAAAAAGATATTGAATATTTTTTGAATCTGTATCTATAACAATATTGAAAATTCTTTTTTTTTTAATTTCTTTTAAAACATTTCTATAATTAGTTGGATTAGTTTGACGAATATATAAATCTAGTTTTCGAGATTGTGTACTTGAACGAACTAAATCTTGAAGGCGTACTAAACCAAAGTCATCTTCATATAATATGGCGGCATTGGTCCAATTTAAGAATACCATTAAATCCTACAAAAATAACAAAGCACATTATTATTATGAAATGTTTTGACTTTTTTACAAACTTTATATGCTTTATTCATAACATCTTGCGATGGATGAAGATTTATACTGAACTCTTTAAAGGAATCTTCTATGTCCATCCTACTAGAATTAATAAATTTTAATGGATAATAAGAGGTAATTTTAACATCAACCTTGCTTCTAAATGTGGTATATCCAGTGCATCACAAAGATTTTGTATATGGGATCCAAGTAATAAATCTGTTGGTCCAAATAAGCTTACTATACCATTATCTAACAGTTCACATACCTATATATAAAAAATGGGTATTTTAATGTTTTCAAAAGTATTATAATTCAGTTATCCAATATTAAATTTGTTAAGTATCTATTATTGTTTAGATAAAGATAAATTATCTCAGTTCATGGCACACCAACGTTGTATTTCATTCTTTGATAACTCATAACTAGGGTTGTTAGAATCGTTGAAAAAGAACAAATTTGTTGAAAGAGATTATATAAAAAAAGGAATAAACACGTTGGTACGCTTGTATCATCTTTACAAATTTTCCTCAGTATTGTACTAATCATCAGCAAAGCAACTTCCCCTTAATGCTCTCTCACGTGCATCATCATCATGCCGAAGAAAACGTACCTTTTTATGGTATTTCTAACAATGGAGGTACTGATGTGTGGAATTATGATTTGGAAAATAAAAGTATGTCTTGCCGTTTTTACAGTTTCTCGTGCCCATCTCGTTCTTTAGGGCAAGTAATCCGCCCCTCAAAAACCTCCCATCACATCAACAACTTAAAAGTCTTCAAGTAACACAAGGTTCAAGGAGACGAAGGAGAATTAAATGGTTCATAGCTCAATTTGCACGTTGCAAAGTTATTTGCCTCGTGTAACATCCCTTTAAATGTTCTGGATAATCCCAAAGAGAGTATTTACTGTTTCGTCCGAAATTCTCCTCCTCCATGACCAACTATAATAAGATAAGGAACTTGGGTCAAAAGCACTGGAGTACTACTCTCATCACTTCGACGTATTCAGAGAATATTTAAACAGCATTGATGAAGATTTGGCAGCAACCAGAAGAGCACAAGAAGTAATTAATAATGATTTCTTAAGAGAAGAAGTCGTATTGATAAAGGAAAAATTTCGTAAAATACCTTTGGCAATAACTGTTCCTGAGGAACCTCTTTATACCAGCCTAACCATAGTAGAAAATCTGACTCAAGATTTGAAAGATGAACCATTCAAGACCAAGTTAAAAGCAGTGCTTCAAAAGAATCCTGGCTAAACAAAACTATAGGAACTCTCAACAAGTGACAACCTTGTATACAAAAATATTGTCAATTTTGATGCTGAGAGTCTTTAGTATGATGAATGTCATCAATACAAAAAGGAGATCCAAACTAAGTACTAAAAAATTGATAGAATTGTTGATCACCAAATGGAATGAATGTTTCGTTATCATTTAATTGTCCACATGTAAATATTAATGATATTTTTCAAATAATTTGTTACTTAATTGCTTCATTTCTATTCTTTAGATATCGTGCCAAAGTTATATATTCATCCTTTATAGTCAGTGGTCACTAAGAAGTTACGAGTACACTTCCTGTAATAATGGGTTTGATGTTCTCTAACTAACAATATATTTTGTCTTGCATAAATTTACAAAATATAAACATTTATAAAGTTATTGATAGGGAAGTTATATATTAATAATTTTCAACAATCCCTCTTCCTTCATATGTAAATAAATAAATAATTTAAGTTAAAAGATATATTCTAAACGATATTCTTTTAATTGGGTTGGAATCGATATATACTTACAACTCTTGATCCCGCGACAGATACAATTGCACCCACTGCCATATGTAGCTATTCTATTTTTGAAGTAATTTCCATGGACGTTCAATACATCGATGGGTAATTTATTCAGTTCAAATTTTTGAATAGAGTTGATGATCGAAATAGAGCTTTCTTTTAGACACCCACATATTTTTGCATAGTGGCCTCTCTTACCACATCTTGTGCATTCGACACTTTTTGCAAGGCAAACTTTCCTATTCTTAGGAGGAAATTGGAAACCACACTGTCTACAAAATCTTTCTTGGCTCTTGTTTCACGATCTCCTTCAGCTTTGACTTCTTCAATGTCAAATGGAATACACATGACTTTGTATTTGCGTTCACACCCTTTAATACTAAATCATTTAGACTATTTTGATTATTCTTTGCCACTTCTACTATTCTCCATTATTATATACTTCACATATTTTATTTACATCATGAAATAATCTCAATTGTTTTTCTCTATACTTACATACCAAAGTTTTATATTATGATAATTAACATTTAATACTATTTGTATCATACAATAAATTATAACTAACATTAAGACATTTTCTGGATAATATTATTTTGATTAAGTAGTACCAAGTAAAGCTATATTTTGGTGAAGGAAAGATTTTATATGTAGTAAATTTTCAGATAAGTTGTAATGTATAAAAAATCATAATTGAGATATCTTATAAGTATTTTCGAAATTACCCATCGGCCATCAAGTGTGATTTACGAATATAGGTTTGTTTATGTCCGAAAGAAAACAGAGGAACCAGATAGTTGAAGTTGTATTAGAGGGCGTGCTTGCGCAAAACACAATTCCAACTACCCTAATCATAACTCTCCCGCTTATGAAATTTCTTGTAATGCAATATATGTACCTTATATGGGGGTCGGCTTATGAAAAAGGAAATAACTATGGATGTAAAACGTGTTTAAATTGTGATGTGTGTAAAAACCATACCTAAGAAAATTTCATAAAAAATATGCTAATTTTGAGACACAATAAATAGTGAACCTTCCTTGCAAGGCTCCCACGAATATCCCTCTACACTTATAAGCATACAATACGCTATAAATACTTTTGTTTATCGATAACGTAAATAAACAAATTGGCTAACAATTTTAAGAACGCCTGCTCGGTTTTTTGGGGCTTTTTTTTGTACCATAGTACATTAATATTTCATCTTATTATTAGACCATCACATACAATGTGGAGGTGAAATCCTACTTAAAATCTAAAATATAACCAAAAAAAAAAAAAAAAAAAAAAAGAAGCATATTAGCGAAGTCTAGTTTCTTCTTCTTTTGTTTTGATTCAAAAAGTGTTGTATTGTCCCTATCTCAACTAGTAAATATCTAAATTTGTTATTCTTTACCCTGCTAAAAAATTATAAAAACAGCCCTCGGTCCTGTTTGTCTTTTTTATCACTATCTTTTTCAAAATTATCTAGCCAATTATTCCAAAATCTCATTTTTGAAGAAAAAAAAAATATCCTTGATGAAGATTTTGCCTATAAATTTATCATTCTCTTAATTGAAGTGTCTGATAGATATGTCAATCTTTCGTTTTCGGTGATGGGTTCCTGTCAATTCAATATTTTCATATATAGATCCTCACCACAATATTTTTCCCCTCCAAAGTTGAACATTATGATTGGTTCGATATTTTTTTGATTTTCTACTGCACCACTGCTGTAAAGAAGAATGATCGTTTTAAGTATTTTCATCAGAGGAACCTCTTTTATGTGAACTAATATATAATCACAGTTGACATTAGACATTACCTTAGTTTTTTTTGAAAAATAATCTCTGACCAGAATCATTCCTGTTATCCTGTATTATTTTCTGGGTGTTGTTTAATTGATACATTTATCTCCTCAAAGTGACTGGAGTAGATTGTTATCAAATCATTAGAGTAAACGTCTACTTTATTTACTGATTTTCCAACTTCCAAACCTTTAAAATTGTTTTGCTAATCTCATTGATTAAGGGGTTTAAGACCATAATAATAAGGAGAGGCGAAAATAGTAGGCTGCACCTTTATTATTTAACTCATATTTCAATTTTTATGACCTAACATAGAACATTAACTGTAGATACCAAGGAATAATAAGCATTTGAAAGACTCACACACCAAAAAAATACAGTTCTATAGGAGGATTAGTGCTTTTCTGGTTATGATACTGAATCAACGAATCTCTCAAGCTAACTACATTCGTTCCCCCATTATAAATACTCCGAAAATTCTGGACTAAGAGTTATTTTTAGACAAATGACCTTCTGAGTATTCAAGAATTTGCTCACATCACTTACAGCATTGTGATTTCGTCTTTGATAGTATTTTACTCCTAAGGAATATCTCATTGATTTCAATGATTTAAGCCTACATACCTTTTAGAATTTTCTCTATTATCTATTGAAATCAATATGACTGTTAATATTAAGAAGGATATGTTCTGTAGGAAAAGAGATTTAAGGAAGCTTCAAACTTATGCAAGACTTTACAACAGAAAATAACAAACCCAAGCAACTTTCACTGCTAATAAATTTATTTTCATCATAAGAGAGAACGAGCTGTAATTAATGACTGGATTGCAACTTCTGATAAGTCAAGCTCGTAGCTTCAAAAGATTTTCCCTATACTAGACAAAAGAAAAAAAATGGAAGACTAAAATTGATACATTCCAATTTATATTACTTTTTCTATGGTTGCGTAAATATAACTTGTCTATAACCTCATATTGAATATGAGAGTAAATGTATTATGGAAGAAGAATCATTACACGTGTATTAATATTATCAACATAAATTATTGTATTCCTTGCAAATATTGTAAGAATTACTTAATAGGTTTTATCAAGGTAACTAGAAATAGTAGGTATGTAAATAACATACATCGGGCCAGTGCTACTTTTCAAATTGTTGTACAGTACTGACCGTTGGTTAACCCATATCGAACGATTGTTTTTATGATGTCAGAGTCGATGTGAAGTGTTCATAATATTTAAATATAACACTGTTTACTCATCGTTTTAATAGTAATTGGTAATCAATTACTATAAAATTAAATTCATAGATTTTCCTAGTTTACCACTATTTATATAGTGACTGGGGATTGAGTCCCGCAATAAAACTTGGTTTTGTTCGCTTACCATTTGTCGTTCACCTAATAATGTGTTTTACCACGATTTCCCTAAGGATTACTTAAGTCAAAAGATTTGGGAAAGAGCCTGCCTTCGAAAGTGTCTTCTTTCAAATTCTGGGTGTCTTGGAAAGACACCCAGAATTTGTGAAAATCATTTTGAGGAAAACAACTGTGAGAGAGATTTAAGGAATAAACTATTGGGTTCGTCTTTAAAAAGAAAATGAATGCTATTCCTTCCAAAAAAATTGTACCTGGAGAAAAACCTCTACCGACTCCAAGCGAAAGGGAGCAAAGGGAAGCAAAGAAGAAAATAAAGGATTTGGTCGATTCCATTTTGAAGGTAAATGAAGAAACAGCTCCAATTCCCAATTATTTTGCACCGGCTGTTGTTCCTGATGTTGTTGAGCTTAAATTAGTAGAAACCTCCGTTCAAACGTCCTTGGAACTAACTGAAGAGAAGATATCCTGACTAAAGAACTCAATCTCTTATTTTCGTGAAATAAAATTGTGGGCCGTATCAACATTTCCAAAATATGTATTTCATCTCTCAACCATTCTTTTTTGACATATCACCGGTAAGAAATAATCAATTCCAAAGTTGTCCTAAGCTATCAGAGGTCATTCTATAAATTAAATAACCCAACTGACTTTGTTTTAGTATTCTACAAGTGAATTTATACATTAATATAGCATCATGGTTCAAGCTACATTCGGTTTATCTATCCATGATGATGTCAAAGAACTCCAGGGATTCATTGTATAACAGTGTGATTCATCCATCAACGCCTGAACATTTACATAACCAACAAAACAGTTATCCTTTCATGACATATATTGAAAAACGCGAGGAAACAGTTTCTTGCTTTTACATTTATAATCATTTATTTGGTATACCCCTTTGTATATATATGATATTCCCATCAGTTAGAAAAATATATTTTTTACCACAATTTAAAAATTAAATTATTTTTACCGAAATAAGTTATAAATTCAATCGTCTACTATTTGAAAAAAATCCGATAATTTTTCCAAATATCATGAAAATTTATATTGAAACTATTTTGACACAATTATTATATTTTTCGCAGATAATTAATACTACTCTTATTTTATCTCTCGAACTCAGGTTATATTTATTCGTGGATTGATAAGTCCTTGGAAGCAACCCATTTTTTTCGTCTGTGATTGTCTAGTTACAAAAGAGCTACTTTTCAATGTTATTTTTGAATTGGAAAATAATGCAATTGTATTATTGGAATGATTTCTGATATGTTACTCAAAAATATTCACTTTAGGACAGAATTAGGATTATCTTCAGATAAAACATACTTTTCCAATCCATTCAACAAAAATAAACTTGTATATGCGTTTGCTGATGTACCTCAATTATTGAGAAATAATTTCATTGATGAGGACTTCCAATTAGAGGAAGGAACTCATATTTTAATCGAGATAATTAAAAAATATTAGATAAGCATAATGAGGAGCTTCAAATATGCCATTAATTAACTTATGATTATTTAAATGTAGTTGGAAATGCGATACCTCAGGTTTGGCCAGCCGCTGATTTATTTAGTCATACAACACCTAGTACAATTTGACTTTTAAATGAGGAGGATCAATCAAAACAGAAATTTGCTGATTTGATCGAAGTTGTAGATAAAAGGTTTGAAGTCTTGAACGATTCTAGACCTATAATAAAACTTTAGGGTGTGGTTATGAGATTAATTATGAGGAGCAAAGTGGAATTCTACTTTCAAAGATAAATGTGGTAGGAAAAATGAAACAAATTAAAAGGAAATACAATAACGAAATTATCCTATGGAAGTAATCTATCGTAATGCCATACTAAAAAGGCATTATTATTTCAACGAAATGGCTCTGTATAAAGACTTAAAAAATGAAATGCGGCTTTCTTATGGGCTGACCTCTTATCTAAATCAGGATTGCCTTGAAAACTTTTTATCAAAATTAAATATATCCTAAATCTCATCCTAATGTTGTAAAATCAATAAATAGATTTCGTATAATTGTAATCAGTGGCTCTGAAAAAATTATTGTTGAAAATGTTCCTGTTAATTTTCAAAATGATGATCACTCTTATTCCATTATTCAACAAATCACAGGGAGTATATTGGATGAAAAAAAATTAAGATTTTGATTTTTACATTTTTTTTTTTTTTTTTTGAATAATACAAGCACCAAGAATATAGTAGTGAAAATAGAAATAGAAACTACAATTTTGCAAGTATTCCCGACAAAACCAGCTGTGAGGAAGAGTGATCTATAAACGTTTTGGGATTTCCAAATTCCCAATATTATAAACCCATACCTCATAACTCTGTCAGAAATATACTAATACGGAAAATGCATTACTCACTTTTTTATATATATGGGAAAGAATCCTACTTTCCATCTATTTGTTTAGGGATGATCTTAGGGGTCTAATATCGTTTTTCACTTTTTCAATGATAGTGAAGGTTCTCAAATCGACTACTATTAGGTTATGTTAAATCGGTCTAAACAAACAAGAAGAAGAATGCAGTCATATCAATGCAGTCCTAATAAAAATTTTAAGTCCTAGGCCGGTGCTTATCAGTCTTTTGTAGAAACTGCAACAGCTAAAATGACGTAGTTAGTGCTAACTACGTCTGTAGTATTGGGGAATTGGAAGTGCAGATTGAAGTTGACTCGATGTGTAGTTCTCTGTATAGCATGAATTCAGCCTTATATATGGAATTAATATCACTTTTTAATTTGTTAGAGATGACTAATTAGTTTGTTATGTATATCAAGGACATTAAAGGAATTAAATCGATGAAAGAGCTTTCTTTGAATAGAATATAAAATAGAGCTGACTTTTGGAGGAATAGATTCATGAGTTTCAATAAAGTAGCTGGAAGCTGAGAACTCGCTTTCTTTCTCATTAGTTTTTTATTTGATTATTCTTGCTCTAAATCTAATACGTTACTCCTCAGTTATCATAAGGGTATACAAGATTCTATAGAAGATTTGCAGCGGCTTCTGCATTCTTGAAACGATGATATACAAGATTAAAAGGCACTATCACAGACCTTAATGTTAAAGTGTATCTCCACAATAAATGATCTTTTCATTCATCGAGATAAGAGCTAAGGAGTGAGGCAAAGACTACCTCCAAAGAGACGACATCACTGAACATTAAGTTAAAAGTAATATGCGTACTCCTAGGATATTCCAATGAAAAGATATTAATTTATTGGATAAACTAGGGGATGCAGATCCATACATCCGAATGTTCTGTCGAAAAGATCAATCGAAATAAAATAAACCGATAAACCAGAACTACCAAGAACCACAATTTATACTATTTCCTCTCATAGTTATAACTAGTGATATCCAAATAATGTATATAAATTGAGCTAAATATGCAAATGAAAATGCAGAAAAAGGCCAAAAATGCAAATGAATCTGGTAAAATAAGATATATTCTTGTGGAAAAAAATATATATATAATTAAAAAATCTCATTAAGTAGGTTCTTCTTCCATTGAATTATCATCTGGCCCTTCAGATGGTCCTCGATCAGCCTATTCCTCTTTTTAGTAAGGAAATCATTGAAAACACTGAAGGCCCTCTCACAGACCATGGATGTCATGGAGGCACAGTTGAAGCTTGCTATGGTGTTGGGATCTTCCTTCCTGCCAGGGACACTTGCACGAGAGAGCAGAGAGCCAATGTATTCCTTGTTCCATAATAAAACACTGGGTAATAATAACACACGTGTATTGGTGTAACAATGCATTAATGTCTCTAACATCTAATTGCCAAACTATTCCCAAAATAATTTTATTATTTGTGGGGGGTCCAAGTTACTTTCTTTTCACAACATTATCCCGGTCTTTGGTTAAAAAAAAAATTGTTAAAATAAATGTGCCCTATATTTCCCCTGTATTCATCATTCGGGTTTTGGAATAGACAGACAAGTTGTAAGGTTTGTCCGACCCCCATGACAGTTTTACCATGTTGTATAATTTTATAATATTTTTATTTCTTAGATATATATCAAACAATTGTGATGTTTAATGGTTGCCTTTTTAATAATTTTGTATAAACTATTTTATGTCGTCTTTCCTTACTCAATTCATGTTGATGAGTATCAGCAACATCTCTCTCTCTCATGTCTCTTCTGAATTGTAAGGTACTGGTTCTACAGACGTGGTAGCTGGTAAAGAAGTTGAGATCTGAGAAGAAATAAGCTCTATGATATTAATTTGGCCTCGAAATATAAATTTATTTAATGATAACGGGTTGTTTGATTTATTATTTCTTAATAAGTGGCGCATTTAATTGCATATTTTGAGGTCCATATATCGTGTAATTTTCATACATCTAAGTAATTTATATTTTATTTTACTAAAATATAGATAAAATGAGTGATATTCAGATATATTTATACTATTACATAGCTTTAAGAGTGGTCCCCCTATTGTACAAGCTATATTTTGGTTTAAGTCCATGTATATATAATAGTAATTACATTACTGTATCATACTTTTTAATTGAGCTGGTATAAGACTCCAGCCATTTCCTCCTTATACTTAATTCATTAAAATATTCATGTCTCCGCCTAGTCCAAAAAACCTGTAAAACAATATTTCGATGACATCGACATGTTAGCGTAGGGTAACGTGGACAAGATTGATTTATTTGGAGTTTTTATTGCACCCTTTTGTCGATTAGGAATAAGGAGGTTTGGAGTAATGGTTGAAGGTGATAGGGAATCCTGTTGGGAAACTCCATATTGTCTATCATTTATGATACTTGTTATGTCAATAGTTAAAGTCTCTAAAAGAAATCTTAACATATCCATATCTGATATTTCCTTTATCCGAATGGATAGAAGCATTTCTGTTATAATTATTGTTGCAATAAACTATAACATTTTTGAATGCCAAATTTGTAGTAATAAACAAAATATTGGTTCTCTCAAACTTGATGTGTGTACGTTTGTGCTCCGGTGATTCCTAGCGAAAGAAATATACTATATGTATATGGATTTCACCAAAAGATTTCTAGGTTAGATGGAGTAATTATAATGCTATAATGTTTACTTATACTTAATCAGTGCAACTCCATCTAACCAATTTAAGAACATTAAGAAAAAAATATACATATATATAGGTTGAGTGATTAGTTTTTTCTTGTAATTGTGTTGAAATTATTTCCTCAATTCCGTTTTGAATTAAGTCATTATAAGTATTATCCACTTATGACTGATCCTCTGATTTAATTTTAGTCGTAACCTTTTTTCCAAATAGTCAATGCTCTATTATAATTATTACTCATTTGATTACCATTAACATTAAGATTTTTCTTTGGCATTTCAACAAACCAGCATTTTTTTGTAGAATCATACACTGTTGTATATTTTATATGTTATTTTACTTGGAAGTCTATAGTTGTGAGTGATTAATCATCAGTTTCATGCGGACTTATCCCCACGTTTTCTCATTACCAAAATTTATTAGTCAAATCTCTCAACTATAACATTATAGATGGATGTTGTTCCATAACTTATATGATCAACATCATGAGGAAATTGTATTTTACTTTTGTTACATTGTCAAATATATGGATATTTCTGTATAAAGTCTTGCTCTTCTTTCATGAGTTGAGAATAAGGCTCAGTAATCATGATTTGAAATGCCCTTTTGAATATAATAAGATAACTATCTGTAAAAGTAACATTTGATAATTAGGATTTATAAAAATTCCTGGAAGTGCCTCGTAATTTTATTAATTGTTGTAGCCTTCATGAGTTCAGTTACATATCGGTTGTATAGACTCATTAAATAAAACATAAAATACATTTCTCTTTTAATAGTTAGATCACCTGTAACGTTCATTTTCAGAACATTAGGATGACAAGAGACCTACCTTTTTGGCCCCTGAACATGGTTTTATAATGATCCCTTTAGGCTTCAAATACCACACTACAGCTCCTTCTTCAAATATACTCAAAGAGGCCTGATTGACTAAGTGATTTGTTATAATGCGCCCTTTCTATAAAACAAAACTCTTGATATCTTTAAAAAAAATTGTACTACAATGAGCTCTATAAGTTACAAAATGCATGAGTATGGTTTTATAATGAACCTTTTAAGCTTGAAATACCAAACTAAATCACTTCTTCTAATATTTTCAAAAAAGTCTAACTGAATTTGTGTGGTGTTACAATTAGTCTTTTATGCTTAAAGCGTATGGTTTTATAATCAGCCCATTAAGCTTCAAATACCACACTACAGCGCTTTCGTCTAATACACTCAAATAAGTTTGATTGACTGGGTGTTTTGTTACAATGAGTCCATCACGCTGGTTTATTCTTCCAATACACTCAAGAAAGGCTGATTGAATGGGTATGGTGTTAGAAGGAGTCTTTCAAGGTTCAAATACCACCGTTTCTAGTTTTATAATGAACACTTTTTACATTATTTTTGTGCCTGACATTTATAATAGGCAGTGCGCCTATGCTGCTTTAGGACACATATCCTTTTGGCTTTAGCAATAAAGTTGCAATGCTTGCATAGCAAATACTTTATTTCAGGAACATAAGTCCAAATCTTGGTGCTATTGAGCTCATTAATGAGCACTGAGGGGTCCACCATCTTAGGCATTGTCAATTTAGAAAGACGTTCTTTCACTTCGAATGAATGTAAATATATTGAAAATAAGTTTTACTGGATCCCCGTTTATATTTATAGAGAAAAAAACTGATTGTAAAAAATCTAAATAGCTATGGTTGGAATAGGAATATAATATATTTTTGAATATCCAAGTACTTTTCCCTTTATAATTCATGGCGACATTAATTAATGGTTCTTATACCTCCATTACTTGCACTCAATCCTCCGTTTAATCTAATTCTTACTGGCATTTTTTTTTTTTTTTTTTTTTTTTTTTTTTTTTTTTTTTTTTTTTTTTTTGCATTTTATACATTTTTCACCTTTATTAACATGCATTTTGACCATTATTTGCATTTTGTCAAGGCTGGTAAAGTTGTGAATGAGCTGAAAACAAACCTCATCCACTGTCTCCCCCAGAGCCTCAAATGTGTTGCCGAATTAGTCGAATTAGTAGTTGTAAATTTTAAAACATTTCTGAATAAGAGACTCTTGACTCACACTAATCAATTTTACTTATTTTTTATTCATAAATTGTTAATCTTTATTTTAATCATGATGATATCCTGATGTTTTTTTAAATATTTTTTTTTTAATCAAAATTTATTTATTGAGCCTATAATTGTTTTGTTTTTTTACTTAAAACTAACTTGGGTCCCTAGAATCTTTTAACGTTCACGTTTTTCCAAATGATAAAATCTTATACCTGGATAATATTTTGAATTAGATTTAAAAAGTTAAAATATATGGTTTGATTCAGGAGATGAATCAAGTATATGATCATTAATAGATTGCAATGCTTAACTATTTTGTTTAAAACCGATATTTTTTATAAGGGTATACTTAAGATTATAAATAATTTTCTTTTTAGCACAGGATTTGCACTGTTGGTATTTTTCTTCTAAAATGTCTGATTTTAAGATATATACAGATAACTGTTTACCAACAATGCATACAGGATTTGAACTGAAATTTATTTGAACATTTTCTTTGACACTTATTTTGTTTGATTAATTTTTTTGAAGAAGCTTTTCGATTTAACTGTCTACGAAATTGAAGAAACTTTAAGTTTTTACCGGGTTTTTTTATTTTGAAAACAACGAAATAACTTTCAGTGAGTGACATGCATCAGGTGATGAACTAAATTCGGAGAAGCTAAAGTTAATTTCTGAAGTTTCGGACCAAAGCATATCTACTTTGTTTAACTCAGACTCGTTGACTTGTGTAACTTTTTGTGGATGCTCAAAAATTTTTATTCTGAAATCGTAACTTTCCCTAATTGAACTACTGTGTGAATATACCAATTTGTCTGCTATAAATTAATATTGTCAAGAATTTGAACTATTTCGTGAACATTTAGTCTTTTTCCTGACATTATAAATTTAAAAATGAATAACTAATGATTGATTTCCAAATACTGATTCAATTTTTTTCTAAAGATATTGAGTATAAAATCTACTTTCTTGTAAATATATTCATGGGAAGTATAATATAAAAAATAAAACATACATTTCATTAAACTGTTGGGGCAGAAATTTAATATTTGTAAGTATGTTCATGAGAAGCATTATAATACATAGGTTTATGAAACGTCGGTTAATGTGTGAAACCACTCTAATATTGTAAAAATGGAATAATTTGACGAATATTATAGAAAAAATTTTACAAAAAATTACAGATTAAAATAGTTTTCCATTTACATGTATACTTAAATAACATTTACCTTCTGTGTAGTTCTAAATGAATCTTCCTTTTGAACGTATTGAATATCATATGTGATGGTCTTATTCAACATTATATCATCCTTTTTATTTAATGAGTAAATAGCATATTTAAAAGCTAACTCAGATGGTGAATCCTTTTGATCATCTAAAAATAAAAAAATGAAATATTGAAAACTAAAACTAAGTTTTATGAGAGATATTATAAGTTTTGAAAAATCTACAGTCTATATTTTTTTGTTTCGTAATAAGCAACATTTGAAAGTAAACCATAACTTTATTGGGATCCGTTGTAATGTAAATAATTTAATAAAATAAGTCTAAGCAATATAAAATAAAAATTTCATGGAGAACTATAAAAAATAAAAATCTTATTTCATATCTTATAACTCCTCCTGTCCGTGATCGCTAACATTGCCAATAACATTTTTAACTTTGATAAATTTACCATCTACGACCTCTTGCTGTAGATATCACATGTTTACTGCTGGCTTATCTATAATCTATAGAAATGTAGGATTAAGGAATCACAGATGAAGGGTCATGAGTCTATTTTGAAATATATTGTTGACTATTGGCTCCTTACTCATTGTCATGAACTTGATTGAGGCATGAAGAAATGTAAGAAACTTCATTCATAGAATATGTAGAGTTAATAAATTAAAAGCATTTTTGATATGTATAAAAAAATAAACCAAAAATTAAAATTTTAACCTTGACAGTTTTGAATAATGCTCGGGAGAAAAGTAGCTTAGCTGTCGAGAAAGTTAATTAGATTAGTTGCAATCGAGTAAAAGAGGGAAGGAAATTTTAAAAAATTCCACTCCATATCTAGCAATGAAATATGAATGAATTAATTCAATTTCGATACTCATTTTTACTCAAATTCTAAAAATAACTTACAATTATATAGCGATTTCAATCCTATCCCTTTTTAGCGTATGAGTTTTTGGTTGTTCGTAAATTGAAGAGTGTTTTTTGGGGTAGAGTTTAGGATGGAACAAAGTCATTCCAAACTATATTCTAGGTGGAAAAGAATACTAGGTTGTGGGAAAAATAATTTCGTATTATCCGTCCTTTTTTTAAACTAAGTATATCTGGCTCATTATTGATCACAACGGATCATACGATAAATCATTGTAAACGTATGAGTGTATACTATAAAGTCTTTTGTCGATAGAATTGCGCTCGGCCGGTTCAGTCGTGAATTATCGTGCGTCGAGTATGGATGTGTCAAATGAAGAAATTTGCCATATTTTACATTTTTACTAACTGAATAGAAAAAAGCAAACCAAGAAAATTTACCATTTATGTGGGGGTAATATTTTTTCAGTTCGTGATGCACAACAATGGTTCGAACGATATCTTTTTTCGCTCAATTCGGCTTCTACTGTGAACAATTCAACCGTTTGAAGCTGGCGATTGAACAGAAAAGGACAGCATTTGTGAATAGGAGACAACAAGACATCATCAAGACAACACCAGCCCGTACACATCTTCGATGACGCGCCAGAAGCTCAGATAGGAAGTTCTTATGCAGCCACCCTACAGTCCAGACCTTGCACCGAGCGACAACTACCTGTTTCTATCTATGGCCAACACAAATGGGATTACAAATTTGGCAACAATAGATTCCTGTGAAAATTGATCGTCAATGGTTTTTTGCCAATAGCGACAAGGGCTTCTACGAAAATGGTATTATGAAGTTGGATTCTCGATTGCAACAAGTTATCAAACAGAACAGGGCCTACTTTACTTATATCGGATGATTGTAACACTTCTTATAAAAAATTAACATAAAGGGAAAAATACAAAATTACTTTTTCCAAAACTTATTATCACAATATTATTATATTAATTAATCTTTTTATTTTTACGAAAAATGCACGGACTGCTCGTATAATTTTCCGTGTAGTCTTTAAGTATGAGATGGAGATTTTAAAGCCAAAATGGTTAATATGTAATGGGGAAAAGAAGGTTTCTTTGCCCTATCAGGAGATTTACTCATTTTTACTATGTCCTTTCATTTGATTAGCGAATAAATTTTGAACTATGGCGAAAGAAAGCCGAAAGAAAAGTTATAAAAGAAGAACAATATATTAGTTAAACCTCAATTAGTTGTAACTGCATCTTCTTTATAGAAATCTACCATGGGTTTTGGAATTGATTCAGAGATTATTTCGTCCCGTGTCGTGGAATTACAAATTAATGGGGAGTTCAACATGAGCCTTTTGATTTTGACTATCTCTAGTGACATACATAATTATATATTTTAGCAAATATTTAAACAATACTAGGGAAATCAAATACTTTTATATTACTTGAACAGTTTTAATAGAGGCCAGTAATAGTTTGTTTTTTTAGTTTTATCAATAGATACAGCAAAAAACATATAATTCTATTGTATCTAATTACAGTGCGTAAAGTAACATAATATCATTTATAAATAAAAATAAAGCAAAATATATTAATGCTCCTAAATAAATTAAAGATGTAATAGTAATATTTAATTAAAAGTTATGTATTAATTGATATTTTCAATTTTGATAAGTTCAACATTATTAGGTTTGATGTGGTTAAATGCATTTAATGTCCATCAATTTCTTCTTCGACAACTTTTAAACCGCATTTTTTTACTTTTTCTGTATTACATTGAACTAAGAAAGTTTCGTTATGATTTCATCAGAAATATTAATTTTGTGTTTGCCTTGTAATTTTTTGCTGGCGAACCTTTTTCTAATAAAATTGTTTTAGTTACTATTTCTTTTCTTTCCACCAACCATGTTGATTTTCAGAATCTCTTTTTTTTTTTTTTTTTTTTCATGTCCTAAAAAACACGATTTTCATCAGTAAATATTTCTTATTAGATCGTTTATTTATGAAAAAGGAAAAAAATGAAATAGCCCTGACATATCATGTGAGACAAGGGAATCGACAGCTGACAACCAAATACATAGGGTATTTTTGTGTAAAAGGTGACGCAGTGATGAACTTCCAAATACTATAGTCATCCTTTCCTTCAGATCGTTTTTTTTAACATAACCTTTCCTTCATGACATCACTCCAAGTTCTTTGTCTAGAACTAGCCCTCTTTCCTCTGAAGAACGAATGAAGGGCAGAATAGAAAAAGAGACATAACAAATTGACTATCAAGTCATTTGTTCAGTACGGTGCTTTGACGATTTAATATCATTAAGTTCGGTTCGTACCCATAAATTCAGTTGGAAGCAATGATGATAACATCATTGAGTTTCAAAATATAAGTTATGAAGTAATTAATGGTAACTATTAATTATAACATTAATCTTTGGAATATTCTGTGAGAGTTAAGATTTCGTCATAAAGACGAAAGTGAATACTGAAATTAATCCGGACATCACTTATTTTTCCATGGATCCGGAGCACGAGTACTTGGAATTTACATGAACACTGAAAAGGTGGGCCTAAATACAGCTCTCGGTAATGGATCTAATGTGTCTTTACTTTTCCTTTAATTATATTTACGAATTACAATTTGTAATTATTTATGGAATATGAAGAGTATATATAATTAATCAGATTCAAAATAGTGATACAAGTATATTATCAAATATATATCTTAATATTTGGTTTCCTATACCGATTGTACTATGTATGCTTTACTAATGATATCCTCGGCGACCCCGCTTTTTAATAGTGACGTCATAGTTTTTAATAGTGACGTCATATAATATAACTGGTTGCGTGTTTTGCCAACAGTCAGTGCGATACATCAAATTGAAAATTCAAAAATAGGGATGTCATAGAATGTTATTGGTTGCGTGTTTTGTCAAAGTTTGCCTTTTCAAGCAGTCTGTACAACAAATCAAATAGAAAATTCTAACGCGCCTGATTACATGATGGTCTAACTTTGTATTTCTATTAACCTTGACAACGGCCTCATTCATTAGTACACATTTTAATTCTGCGTACAAATTTCCATATAACAAAGATCTTATACGTCAGGAATGGATAACATCATATTCCTAACACCCAAACTATCTACTTAAATTATATGATGCAAGTTTTCATATTAAGTACATAATACCCGTTGTGGCGGAGTTGGAATTTATGTAATTTAAATGATATTTTTAATTTTTGAAGATTTTTTTGGGTATTCAATAGTCGTATTCCAATTTCTGCGTTCAGTTAAGACAAGTTTTTTGCTAGTGCTCCTTAAAAATTATCATTGATATTCAATGACCAATCATCCAAATGATTAATTTGTAGAAATTTTCTCAACTACGTTACTAATTCTTAAGAATAAAGATAAAAAATGGCAAATATCGTAGCACCGATCCATTATACCCAATTCGGAACATACAGTCCTTTAATGACAGTTCAAAATATAAAAGTTAGTCTAATGTAATAGTTATCGTACTCCTATCCTAACATAATTGTATTTTATACTTATTATATAAGACTTCTCTATTCCAATGACTTGGGAAGCGAATGGCTTTGAGATCATATTGAGATACAAATCTTCCAAAAATACCATAATCCTTAAGTAGATTCTAATTAAAATTTCCAGGCCACTGATGTTCTTTATGTGTGACCTCATTTTTCAAGTAATGAGAATAAATAGTCTCTGAATTGTAAATTTTTAACATAAGCAAAAGAAAGGAAAAAGTTGTCCATTAATTTTGCGTTTCATCTTTTGATCTTCCATATCTTGAAAAGCCAATTTACATAAATAATGTTATCCCTTCCTTCATAGTACCAAAAGAAGGAAGGTTATAAGGTTTATGAACTCCCTTCTTCTTCTTTTTTTTCCTAATGGTGCATCAAATTTGTTTAGTATATCATCTAAATTTTGTTGTAAAAGGGTTTCCCAACTTTTTTTACTTGAATATGTAGTCCATGTGATTGAGACATCATTAATAATTCTTAATCTTGTTGTCACCCCATTTTTTAAAATACTAATAACATTTCCATGTTAACAATGTTCTCGATTTTGTTGGTGTTGATCACATAGATCTGCACATCAAGAGACAGGCTAGTCAATTAACTTCGAAACCAAATTTAATGGTTTTTTTCTGTCTTTCTATGATCTAAAGTCCCTATATTACCGTACCATAAATAAAAACGTCCACGATTAGCTCAAAGGATGGTTACAAAAAAAGTAACATTACACGCTTGCAGAGTTTTCCTTTTCCTCTTTCTTTTCAACTTCAATTTGAGGGACATGAAATATAGAAGTCAATAAATTTGAACTAGTTCCCATCAATTATCCTTCGTTCTGGATAAAAAATCTTCTATCTCACACTCCTCACGACTCACCCCATATTGATCCTTTGTTGTTATAGTTTTGTCTTCCTTGTATTAATATATCTAACTTCTTACTACGTTTTCATTCTTCCACTCTTAAATAACCACCATGATGGATGAGATTATCTAGTCTTATGTAGTGTTTCTCACCTCAATTACATAAAGAAATTGGTATCCTCATGAGTCACAAGAATAAGGGCTCATTTTTATACCATCTTTAACTCAAGGTACGTTCGATTAATCTCTCCAATGCCTCCCCTTATGAAAATTATATTTTAAGTCCTCCCACTATAAGCAATCCATAAGGACCAACATGGAGAGAGATCAAGGAGGAAGAAAATATTTAGAGCCCAACTGAGCAAGGATACTAAACACTCACAAATTTATTCAGATAAGATACAGCCCTCAGTTAATGTGCAAGAAAATAGTGAACCTTGAGCAAATAGAAGAGTGAATAATAAATCAAATGTATCTTGAATTAATTGTATGTGGCTATATCCAAAAATTATTATATTTGATATTAAAATTGTATTAGACAAAGGATGTTGTTTATTACTGTTGTGATACTTCGGACTTTTAATAATGCAGGAATCAGTTCCTGAAGAGCAGCGAGTGTTTGGGAGTCCTTATTGCTTCCTCAAATCACGAGGTGGATAAGTATCTACTTCATTGTCGTCATATAGGATTCAAGATGTCAAATTTTACTGCGAAACAGCAAGTGTATTTCCTAAGTTATAGTGGTGGAGGATATTACTCTCCTTATGCAGGACTTTAATGAGAGAAAGATGAAAAATACCAATCTGATCCCTCATTAATTCGGATGGGTCTTTCTGACCTTAAATTTTATCAAGAAAGGATATAATAATCTATGTTGGTGTATACATTTCAGGATAATTAGTAAACGAGTTCTCCTAATTTACATACTAAAATGTCAACATATATAAACATATCTACGATATGTTTATACAATTTTTAAAAACTGAAATATATTGTTAAAATTTCTTGTTAATGGTGTTTGATAGTTATTGTATAATAAAGTGGTTTTTTTTAATAATTTAATTTTTGATATTATTATATAAAACAATACATAAATTTCTACTTTCAAAGTTCTCCATTTTTGCTAGGAAATTGATGACAAGAAGCTTCTTATGCTCTTTAATACATTTATAAGTAACTTTTTCAACTTTACAAGATAGAAATATTCATGTAAGTGACATCTATTTTTTATTTTTTTTTAGATAAGAATACCGTTATAAAATTTAGTATAAAATGAATTTAGAAGATTTATACGGATAATTATAGTCATTCATATTTATATTGTTTAAAAATATTTACATTATTTTTTTAAATCCAAAATATTCCAATGTAAGACTTGTAGCTCACTCCCTGTTTAAAAATTCAAATACAACTATTTATCTATGCCATCATTCAATGTATTTATGAAGGACCACTAAAGAGTTTACATATTTTTCCCTCGTTATTATTTATATAAAAGGGTGAGCTTCTGAGATTTCGTTGGCATATATAATTTCCACTCATCTATATATCTAGTAATTCATGGATAATGGTAATGCTCTAAACAAAGGTATGGAGACAGTTGATCTTATGCATAATAAACTGCTGTTGACAGTTTACCTATCGAATCCTAAGTCATCGACATGTTTTTGTTACATAATTTGCGTTGATACCATTAATAATTTAGTTCTTCTTCATTGCAAAATTGTTATTGCCAAGAATCGGATTCATTATCATGAAGTGCATCATAAATAATTTCCATTGTGTTATAGTTGAGACAAACAAAATTATAAAAATGTTATTTAAATTTTTATTAATGTCACATATTTACTCGAGTTTCATATAAACATAAATGAAATTGTTTACTGTAATAGTTAAAAATAGATCTTATGTTAATTTATAGTTTGTAATCTTCCTTTATGCATGTTAAAATAAATAAAAAAGGTTATCATATAATACCACTAATACATATATTTAAAAAAAACAAAAAAACAATTGTGTTTATTCAAAGGCACTTTTAAATGTACTTACAAGTCCAATATTAGTACTATGTCATTGCTGGTGGGAGGAGAACTTGGCATAAAGCAGTAAATTTACGTTTTCTATCACCTGAATTAAAAAATATTTCTTCAGTTCAGAGATGAGAGTGTTTGTATTTTCGAAATAAACAGAACAGAGCGTTGCTATTTTGTTAAGACCATGAGCTAGACAAGTGACATGCAACATCAGTGGAAAATGTTTTTTAAGCTTTTCGGCTTCTGTAATTCAATATAAAGCTCTGTCGGTAATGAAAACCTTCAATCTGAGCCAAGACCGTTGCTGATATTTTTTACGGCAACACTTGTAATAGTTTTATTGTCGGCTGTGGTTATATTTTCCAAATTAATGAGATAAGAACGACCCAAAAAATAACCATCTAAAGGACCATCCAACACAACACAAGAAACGTAATGAATTATCGTACTTACAAAATCAAATTTCAAGTCAATACTCTATCTCAAACTTCATCACGAAGCAACATTACACGTTTCTAAAACTTATGAAAATAATCAATATGTAGTTCATAGTTACATTTTAATTATTTATATATGATTAATCATCATAAATTTTGATATGTTTTCTCCTCAAGGATGAAAAATAATGATGACAGCTTCTAGTATTATAAGGATTATCAACTGCAAAAACCCACTCCCGCTTTTGAGGACATATAATATTCATATCTGTATATTAGTCTGGGATATAAAAAAAAGGGGACTTACTACTGATATTTGCTGACTACTGTTATGTATGGAAAAATATTACTATCGCCTGGCTAAAAATTGATAAAAATAATTGGCTCTGAAAGGAATTAAAATTGTATATTTAAATCTTAATTCTACATGTTGATCTCCAAAGTGCAAAATTAGGTTACTCCGTCAATTCAAACAAGACAACATTTTTTTGTCAAAGCCTACCTATGAAAAATAAAACGCTCCTTCAGTGTTGAATCAAGGCTATAACAAGATATCATTAAATTTTAAGATTTCTTAGCGATTACCATTTACTCCATTCTCTTTCTATTATATTTTTTCAATTGAACCAATTTATCAATACTAAAAGTTTCTATAATTATACTTATAGGAAAGATTAGGAACTGATTAAATATGTACGATTACGTAACAAACATTTTAGACAAGAAGACTATAAATGGGAATGAACAGATTCTCTCTCCCCGTATCTTGAAGAATGATGCGGTTCCATCTATATTTGAAGGTTTTCAAGAAATATACCTTGATATTCAGTCATCTATTTCATCCATCCTCATCATCTACTCCGAGTTTTGGGACATAAGGAATCCTTATTTCCGCTATTAAAGCTAAGGACGTTCGTCTTTTGGGCTGGGCTATCATAAAAAAATATATATATTTATCAATGTTCCTATATTTTAAAGAATTAGGATCCAGAGGCCCTTTCCTCTGGGTCTGTTTCAATAATCTACATTCTTGATTCTACAATTTGACAAAGTTTTCATTCTATTAAAGACATTCAACCCCATTCAGGATCATCTACGTCCTAGTAAAGCATATGAAGCTAAGTCTCAGTTTATCAAGTGGATCACTTTTCCATAGTGGACTGCAGCGAGGAACAAAGAAGACTGTCTAATTTCACTCAAATATATTAGGAAATCAAATATAAACCTTATTCTGTGTTAAATTATGTCATCATTAATTCTATCAAGACCAAATATAGGCAATCTATATGTATTGTAATTATTAATTTGTATTGGCTGTCATTTGGTTAGGGTGACTATCAATTATCATCAGCCTTCTTCATCAATTAGAAGATACTAGCTAAATACTCCTTAGCGAATGTTGGGAATTGAATATAACAAAAGATCGTGTTACTTCTTCACTTCCGGAATTAAAGAACAAGTCATTGTAATAAAGTGGAACATAATTACATCTAGTAAACATTAATAATTAATTTTTAACATTATTTAAGTTTAATTCCACTCTTAACATATAGTGAGTGCATTAAGTGATAAAGAGACATAAATTCAAATAGCGACTATTTACAAGGATTGTTTTAAGCAAACAACTTTTAGGATTAAATGTAGCTCAAAACTTTCTTAGAATCTACTGTTATCTAATGATTTCATAAAACTCAAGTATCTTAAAACTAATACTTTATTGAAATAAAATCGATAAAAATTTAAGATTATGAATGTAATTTAACAATTGGACCATGCAATAATGACCTTTCTCTTACCATATGTATGATGCTGTTGGCTTCAATGATTAATTTTTTTCCTCTGAAATTGGAAAATTTTAATGCAATAAAGACAAAGTAGTCTTTATAATTATGATCGTCCTTGTAGGAGTGCCATCAGTTTCTGCTCCATAAAAATTTCTACCAATAAACACAATGCGTCTAGAAGAACATACTTCATCAAAAATTATTGTTACTTTTCGATGTTCTGAATGAAGTGACTTGAACCAGGACTTGAGACATGTGCTTATGGAAGAGGATATCCCCGTATTTAAATTTAAAACTCCAGACAATTTTCTCAAGTATGAAAAGCTTGGCATACAAAAAAAGCTATCATATACAATCCTTCTATATACATGAGGACTTCAGTTTTCCCATAGCATAAACTTACTAAAAACTTCATTGACTACCTTCTCCTCTGTTTTGGTTTTGATATATTGATCCACTGTTCAGTATAAAATTTATTTTGCTTTGAAAATTATCTTCTTTATTTAAATGTTATTTAGAATTGTGATAACCAGTTCAAGATTTGATTCAAGTAAGTTTTCTAAATGATAACGCGATTTAATTTTTTTAGATTGACATACAACAAAACGTGGACTCCAGAGATGGATTTAGAAAGACATCAATAATTTCATATTTTTAATAATAAGCAAAAAAATAATGTAGACACAGTTTTACCAAAACTTTTTTCACTCAATATGGCCACCTTAATGTCACCCGAAGGCCACTCATGAGTAGATGACAAACTTATCAGACAAGTTGTTCAAAGCAGCCATTATGGAGGACTTCAGTGAGTCCACATTTGGGTGTGAGGTCCTATTAGTTTCCCTCTCCAAAGTGCCCCATATAAAAAAGGATAGTAGTTTCAAATTGGGTGAGGAGGGGGCCATATCTTTTTGGACCAGAATCGAGCCATGTTATGTGTGCAGAATTTTTGGTACTTGGCTGACGTGTGAGAGGGGACACCGTCCTGACTCCACGCGTAGTTACCCTCCATGGCAATATGGTGTACTCACACCTTATAGTAGGCCTCCTGGCCGATTTTCTGTCCAGCCTTGAAGAAGAGCGGAGGCATCTTCTTTCCATCAGAGGCCACAACGCCGAGGACCATTATTTGGGTTAGATATTTAGAGTGGTAAACCCCTTGGGCCTCTTCTTTTGTTTTCGCAAGCCAGCAGTCGTTCCGGCAGTTGTATAATCCATGTGAGGATTTTCTTGCACCTCTCAAGCCTCCTGGCTTTCATGCCCCCCTGTCAGTGGGGGGAAAGAAACTAATCCCAAGTTGTGCTTTATAGGCTTCCTGAAAGTACTAGGAGTTACAGAAAATTCGTTGGCGAGACGATTCATCGTATCCCTTTTTAAATTATGCCCTCCACTTCTTGACATCCTAGAACACATAACAATGTCTGTAATCTTCATCACATCAACTCCAACATAAAGGAGATCTGAGGTGCGCTGCCTTTTTGCTTGTTGCTCGTCCATGATGATGAAATGACTAAAGGATTAGTATGATTTGCTTATGTAAAAAGCACGGTGGAAACAGAATATCAAAAATTCATTACTAAACCTTTTCATTATAATGAGAAAATACGTTTTGCTGCACTATGCTGGATATTTTGAAATTTGTCTTAGATTATAGTTGTGTAATGAATACAAAAAATTTAATAGATGACTATCAGACAGTAAGCAAATTTTTAAAATATCTAATAAGTATACTATTTTTTTTATCTTAGTATATATGACACGAATTCTAAACGAAAGTTTCGATGGAAATAATTTATATAACAATCAAAATCCTATGTTATATCTTTTTTAGTTCATATTACGTAAAGTCAGCTACTTTAAATAATACATAGCCAACTCATGAAAATTAATTAAAACATCTGAAAGGAAAATATACTTCCTCTTAGTTTATTCAAAAAACTAGTTTGGTAATTAAGATATAAAGAGTTACAAATTGGCAATTGTTTATTTATAAAAAACAATTATTTCTAAATAAAATCATTACAGTATCATAGCAGCTATAGCAGCCATGTTACAATGTGACTTGTTCTTTGAATAAATATTCATTTTTACGAGAAATTGATTGTTCATTTCCTTGATGTTGTGTCGAACGGACTTGAACAGTTGTTAACGTTAAAATCAAATATATAAATTAGACAAGGGGAAAAAATGAAGTAGATGGGCAGACCATTGATCATTTATTTATTAATATTCAATTATATACTTTCAATGCCTACCCACTTTTCTTGTGCTATTACGTTAAGTTATTTTTTACTTTATGAAGACTAATAGACTAACATTTTTCAAGGTGACCGGAAGTTACGCCGTATGCAGTCTAGCCCAGGGAAGTTTTGTCCTGCAGAAGTTCCACATATAATTTAAGCTCTAACTTTACTTTAAGTGATTTGTAATTAATTATTAAAATATGGCATTTTGTAGTAATTTATATGAAATAACTGTTGTTTCTTATTATAATGAATTCAAACCGTTTTTTAATGGTGTACTTTAGCTGAGGGAAAAGAGCAGGAAGGAACACAAACAAATAAATTTCATTGAACATAGTAAATATTGCTTTTTACATGTTCTTAGTCTTATATTCAAGAAGTTGTTACACATTTGTGAGTATTTGTAATAATTTATTGCTTGTAAATAACTTTTTGGCTTCAATTTTTTTAATTAAATTGGAGAAGACTTGCAACGATCATCATCACAATCCCTTTGACTTAATTGTGGGAGAAAATATTCAATTTTAAATACTTTTCAGCTTTTTTGTCATCCTTTCTCAAGACGGGTTAAAACCATTATCAACCTTAGCTCTGGGCTTCCAGTGGGCATTAGATAATGTAGCAGATACATTTTTGAGTATGCTGCAACGAAGGCAAGGGTTTTTACGATATTAACATAATTAGTAATTTTTTCAGAACTAAGATTAAGATTTTGTACTGGGACAAATAATACCTCGTTAGAATATAACATAAATAGTATAATTTATGCTGTTTTTGTTTTATATTTTTCATAACTTTTGAAAATGAACTATCAGTGTCGGATCGCTAGAGGGGGGGATCATGGAAGCCCTTTTTCAGGATACCGATCTCCCTTAGAATAGTTATTGCATAGATTTGGCACCCAATATATTTCACATTGCACTGCTTTTGACACTCAAATTCTATAATTTAACATATTATTGAAACGTTGAACACAAATAATAATAAAAAAATATACCTATATATATATATACTCTATAAAATATTTACAATAATAAATATAAAAATTAATCTAATCTTTCACAGGAAAAAACAAGTGCAGAGGACTTATAAATACAAATATATTATATTATATACAACAAGCCAGTCAAAATGATCCAAAAATTCATCTCAAGATGATGAGGAGAATTTAGAAACTTTGATAGTAGTTGATAAATGAAAAGATAATAATACCTACACCTATATACGTATTACTTTTGCAGTTGTCAAGCAACGAAAATGTAACCAAGGTTTGTTACGATTTTAACAGAACTATCCATTTTATTCATTAAGACTCTTACAACAACAATTTTAAGCTCCGTGTCCCCCGTTATTTATAATTTAGTGACTCCGACTAGTTGGAGTTAAACATCTTAGATCAAAAATATTCGAATCCAACTCCACACCTCTGACTAAGTCATTAATCCTTTTTGACTTTTTTTCCCAGATCATAACATGATTTCTATTTAGACAATTTTATAACTGGATTGTACACAAATAAAAATAAGCATTTTAAAATAAATTATGTTATTAGTAAAGAAAACTACATACGAGTAGTAAAAAGTAAATAAAAATTTATAACATACCAAATGCAAGAATCAATACAATTTCCAAATAAGACTCCGATGTAAACCTAATCTAACAATGGAATGAAAAGATATGTTTGGATTTAAATCGTACAGGATGCATTTTATGAAAATAAATTAGTTCTGAACTTATTTTAAGACTATATTGATTTTCCGAAACGGGGGAATAAAGAAGAGAGGAAGATTGGTTACGTTGTTTCTGGGAGCCCACGTTAAGGTGAGCACACTTGTTGGGCTTCTTATTCAAGCCGCAGATTTATGAGTTGAGAAGCTCTACAATCTGAACTTTATGTCTGGCTTCACACACCCTTTGCCCCTCCTGGATGAAGACAAACTGGACTTGGCAGATGCCAGTTACTTAGTTTTGTCTATGAGAAACAGGTCTTTGGTATCCTCCGCAAGCCACCTGTCGTTCATTTGATACCTTGGCGTACAAGCAGATCTTCTCGCCCTAAAAGAGGTGCAGTGTGCTTTACCGACAAGAGGAGGCCGAATTAATTACAGTACTAATGCTTTTAAGAGCCTCAAGAAGTCCTGCTTCAGCTTTAACAAGTAGAAATTGTACAACAGGTTTTTCTAAGCTCCAAGCGAGGATAGAAGAATATAAGAAAATAATTAATGATAGCTAAAACTTATAATAATATGTTCTAGTTACACACTTTTAACATCAGTTATTTTTTCTCTTTGAAAGAGGTTATTAATTATGATAAAAACTTCAGCTACTCAAATGACGTAGGTAGTAGTGGCTACGTTATTTGAGATCTTTTAGTTTCCATAAAAGACTGATAAGACCTATATTGGAACTGGCAAATTGTATTAGGACCACACTGATAGGACAGCTGTCTTTTTAGTTTTTTATTCCGATAAAACGCTACTTATTAAAATATCATTAGTTTGTAATGTAATAAATAAATGCTGTAGTTCCTTATCTTACGATTAGTTCATCTTTACAAGGTAATTTATTGATTATATATATAATAAGTATTTAGATTATACCAGTCGACCAAATTTGGCTTTTTTAAAAATCTATTGAATTCCTTATTCAATTCTAGCAGTACTTGATGCGATAACCACGAATTTATAAATAGTTTTTTTCGTATCAAATCTGATTTTCAACAATTTGGATTGGAATTCTTTGAGTTTTTGTACCCTTATTATAGGTTTGAGCCAACCTTAAAGTGAGAAAAAACAAATAATCTACGTTAAAAACAACTATTAATTGAAAAAAAATAATCTTAATTTCAAATAGGTACTTATATTTTATATCCGTTCATCCAATTCTGGGAAAATAGAACTTAAAGTTTAAATAAACACCATATTTTTAAGAGCTTTGATTTAAAATGAATAATATCTCAATTTTTTTTACACTAGAGGTGAAGTTTAAATAATTAGGGTTTTATTGACAAAAGAGTATTTGATTCTAGAAGCTCAAGTTCAACTGCAATACCAATTAATTTTTTTATGTAGAAATTACCTGGTGTAAGTGATGAATCTATTAAAATTTACTATTTTTAAATAGTTAGACAAGGATATAAAAATATTAATATAAAATTTTTCATGCAGTAAAATCTATGAAAAAATTGATATATTTTATTTTATTTTCAAAGGAAATATTTTTAGATTTTCAACTGTTAATAATTATCAGTAATCACCTACATAAAATATAAAAAATTATAAAAACATACCTGTAAATATTGCACCAATTCGTATATCAGATGACCATCCTTTTGCACTTGATAACGCACTAATAACTATTAAACATAATAACATTTTTGACTGTATTGATTCATTAAACTTTAAAACAGCAAATACTTTTAGTTCTTTACTGGTATAATAACAGATGAAAACCTTTATTAAGAAGAAAGTTGATTACTATTCTTTTCATATTAACATTTCTTAAAAAAAAAAAAAAAAAAAAAAAAAAAAAAAGCTATGGTTGTGGGATACTAATACAGATGCTACCATATATTCAACGAGATATAAATATAATAGAAACATTACCAAGTGACAAATGGACCAAAAGAGCTTGCGAGAAATATTTATAAAGTGGTGACATAATGAAGAGTTATGGAAAGATATTTCATTCATGGTCATTTGTATAGATCTTTCCTAAGTAGTAATCAGATATATGGATCCGCATCCATCCATCCTTCCTGTTACTAGGAATATCCAATTCAAACACCTTCTGATACTCTTGTCAATATCATGGTATGATTAAGGGATCTCGATTCTTGAGGCAAGATTCTTTAAACAAGTGCTTCACTCGGTGGATGACGTCTCCTTTAATGGAAGGATCGTTGATTGTACAAGTTTCTTTTCATGTTAAGGTCTGTGATAGTGACTCCTGATCTTTAATAAGAGTCGTTCAGTTCCCTTGATTTATTGTATATAATGTAGAAATCACTCATCGCAATCACGTTTTTATCCATTCCATTTATAAGTTGGACTTTGTGATATACAGTCTATACAGAAATTTATGTAGCCTGGACACTTCAATCTCACACCTGATTTCTTTATTACTATTGAGTCTCTTTTGTGATTGGAAAACAAGTGCCAGTTGATTCTAGGATCGTAAAGATAATGTGTTTCTCTTCTCCTGATATTTTGGTCTACAAATCATATTCTATTCTGAGATTACATATAAATAGTTATTTGGAACTGGAGAGCTCCGTAAAAAGAAATAATTTCCCGAATGAATTACCCAGTGAAGAATAAAGAATTCTTATTTCTCATCCACAGCTCCTTCGCTGAAACTCTTGAAGCCTGTTACTCCCAAAGTCAACATTATTTCGTCTCTTATTCTGAGAAAAATATAAAAAAAACACTGTTCAGTTTCCTTGATGTATATGAAAAAGTAGAAGTCAATCTTAGACTCTTAATGAATATGCAGCCTTTCTTCACAATACTTTTGCCTGCAATCCATATTACATTTTACTGGAACACCTTAAGATAATTGCAATTTTGAAACTCATTTAGTCTTAATTATCTTCTAAAAAACTTTATTATCCAATGAAGATGTAGGATCTCCACACTAATAAAGATAATTAATAAATGCTTATAATAACAGTTCTTATATTTAATTATTAGTTATTTAAAAGTACTCATTAATGGCATAAGTGCAGACGATCAAAATAAAATGGTAACTATTTATATTTTATCCTACTGCTCTTTGATTTTTATATATAAATTTATTACGAAAATGTATTATTATTTTAAGATCTGAGTAAAACACATTTTTAGAGTAAATCCTTTATTAAACGGAAAAAATACCATGAAAATTTAAGATTGAGAATATAACTTCGTAATTGGATCAGTGCTTACCAATCATAGGATGTTTTTATTTTCATATTTATGTTTACTATATGATTTTCATTTAATATTCTTCAGTTTTTACTATAAATTCATTTCTTTATTTATTAAAAATTTATACGTAATATTAAAATAACGATATATGTTCTCTTAATTAAAATAAATGTATTATAAATGACTTAATATATACAACAATGATACAATATAACCGCATAATAATTATCATCATGCATATAAATCCAGTGTCTATTTTAGCTGGCCTGTTAATTTGTAATTGGTAATAAAGAACGAATTTCATTTTCCTAAGAAGTTGTCATTATTATTTAATTCCTGAGTAGTGAACATCCTTTCCTAAATAGATTCAATAATATTCAAACCCTGTTTAACCGTTCGTGTGTCCTCATAAAAGACGGAGCGTAACCCTGAAGATTTGTTGTGGAGAAATAATTGTAAGTCCTTGTTGGCTGCAGAGTAGAATTTGGCATCAGGGTAATACTAGCAAATGTGATTGTTTGTGTCCTTTTTTCCTTCTTGTCTTGTGACAGCTGATTATATCTAATCTAATAAAACGTCATAAGCATTATTCTTTCTCTCACCCAAAAAATTATTCAAATTGTCAGGGTTACCGCGTTGATTTTCGATTTCTTTTTTTTAACATACCCATTCCACATTGAATTTTATCTATGCTTATCATACATCTTTCATCCTCTTCTTTTTCTTCTATACTTACTAAGATATAGTATGAAATTTAAGACGTAAAATGTTATATAGTCACAGCTTATACCATAACACATGTACTTCTGATATTTTACTTCCACCACCCTTTTTTATTGTGGCATACTGTGACGTCACAGAATACAATTGGTTGTGTGTTTTGTTAAAATCTACCTGTCCTGCCCAGCAGTCAGTACGATACATCAAATTGAAAAATCTAGCAATAGTAACATCATAAAAATGATTGGTTGCATGTTTTGTCAAAATCTGTCTACCTTGCCGATCAGTCGGTACGATACATCAAATTGAAAATTGTAGTAGTCTGATTACATGATGGTCTAACTCTGAAATTATATTAGCCTTGGGAGTTATAATGTTATCTAATAGTAGACATTAAGTAAGTCTACTGTATTTATGTCATATTTTATTAAAAGCGTAGCTATACTTTTTTATTTTTAGAAGATGCTCATTCGATGTCTAGGTAAGAAGGACTTAGCTTAGCTAGATCAGACTAAGCTATGGAGTTCAAGTAAAGTCTCGAGTCCAAGTTCCTACTTCTGACCATAATTACTCATTCCATTGTATCTTAAATTTAATATTAGTAATTATAATAACAATTAATAAATCATAAATTTATAATTGAAAACTCAACTTCTCTTTTATGGGATATACAAAAAGGGAAAGATTAAGGAATTAAATATTTTTTTCTTTTCCCTCAGCAATTTTAGAGTGTGAGGCCTTCAAATTATCCCTTTTTATTATATGCCATTCTACGTCAGTACGAAAAATAAGACGGCATATGAAAACGAAATCTTGGGGAAAATGTTTAAACGCTGCAGCATCATATCTTCTCAAGTTAATGGCCGCGTTTCGTTAGTTTATTTTAGTCAGAATAAATAAGGACTGACACAATACTAATAATTGTTATTGCTGTAGAATGTACAAATTTGATCAGCTTTAACATAAATACTACAACTTAGAACTTGAACTGGTTCTTTTCCAAATACATAAGTATAATTAGATAAAAAAAAAAAAATACAGTTACTTTCTTTTAACGATCAAGGTGAAATTTCAAAAAAATTCTAAGTAATCATAGCAATTTGAAAAAAAAAAAAAAAAAAAAAAATTCTTAGAATTCTATAGTATCAAATATCCATAAAATGTATGAAAGAAAATAAATCTCATAATCGGCTAAAAAGTCATTGAATGACACAGTAAAAAATATAAAAAATAATATAATTCATTTTTTCCCCTTCAACTTTACAATAGTATACAATTGAAGAGTGTAGTAAAAGAAGTTCCTATGTTACATAATGCTAGTTTTGAGATAAATTGCTTTGAAGTATTTGAAAATGCCCATAAATCGTATATGATGTCGTATGAAGTTCAGTTTTTGAATGTTCACTCTATGTCCACAATAGTTTTGAATAAATTACTTATTGAGAGCATAAAATTAGTCCCATATCACATGTCTATATTTTAGGCTACAACCTGACCTGATGACACTGCTCTGACCAGTTAATAACTGCATTCCTTAGTATAAAAATAATAAGTGCACATCAACGGTGTACACTATACATATATTCGTACAGTTGTAATATTTTTATTCTCTAACACTTGTCTACAGTTTTCTTTTTGTACATAGTTCAGTTTTATACTCTGCATTGGCTATGGATGTTACATTTTTTCATTATTTATTATATTATTGGAGGTATTTATAATTTCTTAGAATATAATAAATGTTTAAGGCAATTAATATATTCAGCTTTGTGTAACAGTTTAATATTGAATATACATATTATTGCTAATATTTTGCATTAGACGCCAAATTGATTCAGATTGGTCCAGTTCGATTGCATGGTAGATCACAATACCATATGAATGAAATTTAAATACAAGAAGCAAGAATGTGGGAGAAGCGTCTGACGTCATCCATTCTCCTTTTTTTGAGTTTTCAACTGGCTTTGCCTGAGGCCCATGTATGAGTAACTTAATTTTAACTTACTCATAGATAAAGCTAGAACTATATACTCAAAGACTCGCAATTATAGTTTTAGACAAATGATTTGAATTTTATATTAGAATAATAAATCCTCCGCAGCTTGCTAGGCCCATTCCTGAAGCTGTGTATGCTACCGGGGTTTAAAAACATATATATGTATATATATATATATCTCTAAGTTTATTAAATAATTATTGGTGGATAACTTCCTAAATATATGGCAGGTTAATTTCATAGTGTTTTGGAGCTTCAGTAAATGGATTACCTTGGGTTGGATTATATAATAACTTCCCCCAAAAAATAGAAAAAAATAAAGTATACATTTTACGAAATGCCGAGTTACGGAGAGAAAAAAAACTTACGGAAGGCGTGCATGAAACTATAAAAGTGTTTGGGGATCCCCCATAGAAATGCTGAGTTTTCATTATTTAAATGGGGGAAATCAAATTCATATCTTTTATATTTAATGTACATATTTTTTTTTAATATTTCACCCAGTCTAATTTTTTTTTCAATCCATTGCTTAGTCAAATTGCATTAGTTGCTTGAAAAAAATTTATATTAAAATAGTCCTTAAAATTACAAATGGGGTCTAATGGACTTAAAAACATTTATTTATCTAGTATAAAGTTTCCATTTAATCTGTTAATGAGACGTATATCAATTTCAACCCAACATTAGCACCTTTAATCTTTATTATATACCCAAATGTGAAAGTGCTTTGTAATAATTTTTTTCAATAATTACAATTTATTGTCTGAGGAGCTTGGGAATCTAAATACTCGAATTTCTTACACCTACACAGTGATCTAAAAAAATATGATATTTCAATAAAAGAACACAATTTTCTTAAACACAAAGAAAATTGAATGAAATTTTCAGGAATTACAGTGTACAGTATTGCAGCAAAGTTGATATATTTAAATACCTACAATTGAATTGTATAACATGAAATTTAGAAGAAAAGTATAATTTTAAGACAAATGGTTGATAAATAGTAAATACAAGAACTCCATTGAGCTGCAGAGTTGTAAAGCTTTTAAGATTTTAATGGAATCGAAGATCTTCACAGTTTGAGGTTTAAAGTTGTAATATCATTTACTAATATATAAAGCTAACTATAATAATTATTTCAGTCTATTTCAAAATCATAAAACTCAGAGAGTACATGCTTACGATGGGATATGGAACATTGGCGACTATTAAATTCTAAGGAGCTTAAGCAAATTCCGCAATTAGTCCTAAGACATCAAGAAAATCTTCTGCACTGACTGTTAGAACCGAAGATTTCTCTGATGGGCAAGAATTTATATACTTGAATTGGACATTATTCTCTTACGTCAAATTTTCTTTCCTCGAGAGAGACAGAAGAAAAAATTCATCAATTTTCATTTTGAAGAAAAACAAATTGTTGCTCAGTGAACTATTTCGGATACTCAAACAATCACAGACACTGTACTGACCTCCAAATCACATAATATAAGTATGTGAAAAAGTGTACAATATATAGAACAACAGTCAGAAATCCCTTTCCTTTGTTTAATAAAATTAATTGTTATATATTTATCCTTTGCTTCTCCATTAAAAGAACCCGTATTGAATCATTATAAGTAAATCAATCAATATTAACAATTTGATAAGATATGATTCAGTATATTTTATTGTTTCCAGTTTATTTATATTAACACTCAATGTATAGGAGAAAGATAGTATAAAAATATTTTTTCAATTATATGAGAGTTTCCCTCAAAGGACTTTGAAATTGTATTTCATTATGATTTGTCTAAAGAATCATTTATTACAGGTATGACATTTTTTTGGTTAGTTATGATCACATCGAATCTTCAAATATATATGCTCAGTATTTTTGAAATCTTCATGTTAGTTAGAGAATATCTAGAGCAATGAATTTTACAATTATGTCAGAATTAATTTAAAGATTGACTAGGAATATCTAAGAGATTTCTAAGATTGATAGTTTTCTACCTTTTAAATATTAACTTATTGTATCGAAAATTCGTGAATATTTTGTAATGCTATAGTCTAGAACTTAGCAATCCTTAGGAACCTGATATATATATATATATTTAATGTTCCTTTAATTGGTTAGATGAAGTTGCACTGATTAAGTATAAGTAAACATTAAAGTAGTACATTTACTCCATCTGACCTAGGAATCTTTTGGTGAAATTCATATACAGAAAGTATATTTCTTTCTCTAGGAATCGCCTGGGTGCGAACATACATTGAATTCAAATAAATAACTTCTCCCGAGCGCGTTGTCCATGAGCTACAGCGATTCCATAATTATTTTTTGAGCCTATTTCCGAATCCAAATAAAATTTATTTATTACTATTAGCTATTTCCAAAAAGATTGTCGTTACTATATAAATTGTAAAGAAGAGATGATCATACCTACACATGGGCTACCATTGTTAATGTAACGGTAAAATTTTTAATAACAAACCTATATAACTAAAAAGAAATAATATTTCCTCTAGTATTAAGCAAGGCAAAAAGTTACAAGGCAAAAAAGACGCAAGGCAAAACAGTACAGGGTCAAAACGTATCAATGCGAAAGCGTCTGAAGGCGAGAACGTATCAAGGGGAAAACGTCACAAGGTGAAAGTTTTACAAGGCAAAAATGTACCAGAGAATATGTTGAAGTCAAAAATGTTCAAGACGAATCCTCCTAGAAACCGAAAATTATACTACGTACATTCATAGTTATAATGGAATAAATAACAGCCAAAATTAAATGAAACCCATGAACTACGTAGATACTAAATTATATGAGAATATTAACAAATTTTACTACTCACCTCATTGCAGCAATTGAATTAAAGAAAGCAGTTTTCCCCTTTGGAACCAATTTCACAATATAACTTATAATGAGATGAAAAATGTATAACTTTTTTAGTGTTGTTCAATAAGTTGATAAACAAATACTTTTTTTAAATTCTGAGTGTAGCTAGTAAGTAGTTTTGAACGTCTTTAAAAACATGGACTGATTTGATGGAGATTTCAGTCTTGAAAATTCAAGCATGATTGCATTTACTATAATGCATGACGGGTTTCATTAACTTTTCAATTATTTCAGGGTGCTCAGAGGTTTTTTATGTAATTTTTTTATTTAAAACAATTTCTGAAGTTACGCAAAGACCTTTATAACAATTGGATAATCACAGCTAATCAGGACATGATACTAATACATATGTAGCTTCTTCGTGATGAGTGATTGTATACAAATGAGTCATGAAACAGATTTAAGTTTGCAATATACTTTTGACATCTTCCGTATATACGACGTTTATTCACAAAGTACTCTATATTTAATTCAACAAAATATTTTTATCAAAAAGAAGTATTTCTTGTTTCTCAATTGCTCTAATTCGGTGACGAAATTTTAAAACTACAATGATGCTTTAATGAATTATGGAGTCCTTTAATAGATATTAGAAGAGTATTTGATTATGTCCATCAGGATTGGGAGGACTTTTATTGGTATTCAGAGGTTATCTTATCAGTATTAATATGAAGTAGACTATAGTAAATCAATATTTAGCATAAAATACATCTGGTTGAAAAGATGAATTATAAAAAATTATATTCATGAATGATATAGTTAACTTAATTGTATGGTTAAGTTTAAATAACTCCTTAAGTGTAAATATATAGAACGTAAAATATAATTCCAATACATAATCTTCAATATTATCAACTGAATGTCTCGCCCTCACTCCGACTCTTCAGTTCTTTAAATAATTTGTCTTAAAGGTATCTCCATTTTTTTTTTTTTAATTTCCTCTACATTGCATTTCATCTGTAGTAAGATATTTAATGTTTTAAATGATATATGTATAACATTTTTTATTTTTTTTTACATATAATCACAGAAAATTCTAATCAAGGAAATGTTTTTAATAGATTTATCTTTATATGACGATTCATATATTTTCCAGAGGCAAGGACTATCTTGAAATAAACTAATAAGTAAATAAACATGTTTTTCCTTTTTGAATTATATGATAAAAACTATTGGATGTAACTTAAAAAAAAAAAAAAAAATTATAAGCTACTGTAGTTATAATAGTCAATTTTCCTGTTAATAATTTAAAAGCTTTTGCTTTAATGAGAAGTAATGAAAGTAGTACCTCAATTATGATCAGTGCCGTATGTCAGGAAGATTTTTCGGTCCGCTTTACAAGGGTAAACGGTTGATTTTCAGTGGTGAACGTGGGATATTTAAACAGGGCAAATGCTACAGCATAGATTAAATCTTGCAAGAATATCGTCCAATGGACTGTCTGACCTTTATTTTCTTCAGGTAAACATTGGGAAAAGTATAATGAAAAGGAAAAACTCTAGACGGAAAGTCAATCCCGACATATTCATAAAGGAAGGAGTATAATGGAGTATAAAATGCACGGTGCAAGAATGAGAGAAAATTTTTGAACTATACAATTAAGTCAAACAATTTAAACCTCCTTAAATATTTTTTAAATAATAACGGATGAAGATAATGAACGAGATTATAATATACCATGAAACAGTTACATCGACAGAAAATAAATTATGTTCACAAGTCTTGATGTTCTTAACTCGCATGTATACGTGGTGATGTGTTCGAAAAAAATGCATGTGTTCTTTATCATGATTAGAAGAAGAAGTTTTTCCTCTCTTTCCTTGACGCAAAGGTGTCAATCAAACTGTCCATGTCTTCATGGAGCACCTTGTCCACCATCACCCTGTCCATGTGAGGGAGGAGAGCCTCTCCTGGTCCATGGTGGTCCTCATGTGGTTCTTGAGCTTTCTGAGACAGGAGAATGACCGCTCCGCCTCACAGCTGCTGATGGGTATTGAGGCCAGGATAACGATCACCTTGTATAGCTCCGGCATCAGGCGGAACACTCCCAAGCTTATTAACTCCGCAGCAATTTGTGACGAAGCCATGTCTTCTGTGTCAATATCTGCCTAGAGAAACATAAATTTTAAACATATAATGCAAAATGAAACATTATAATATTAACCTTGAATTGCTGGAAGATTGCATGGTCTGACTCGAGCTACTCGAGTTCAAGTCTGTAGTGCTTGGCGACACGCTCAATGACACAGGTCTCCACTTCACTGTCATTGACGATTGCAATGAGATCCATTGTGATGTTTGTATCGTTGGTGGCAAATCTGCTCTCAAGCTCTAATACAATCTTATTGATTGCAACATCGAAATGTGTTTCACGGAAGTAGGATTCAGTTGTTCCTTTCCACTTTATTCTCCTTGGAATCTTCGCCTCCTTGAATTTCAAATCAATTGAGTCCTCCTGGTCAAATACTGATTTCATCTCAGACGACTTCAACTTAGCAAGTTTCCAGATTGATTCAAAGATTTTTCATTCTTAAGATCTTCAAGAGTCCTAATCACTAGGTTGACGTGTTTCCGGGCCTTTGTTAGGTCAATCTTTCTGCCTTGAAGTTCATCTGACAAGCTAGATGTGTGTCTGAGGAGTGTCTTCAACAGTTCAATCCCGAAAACAAATTCGTGACTAAAGATGCTGTTGAGCAGAGAAGTTGCTGTTGAACTCGACAATGTATCTTTATCTTTTCTCATTATTATGAGGGTCTTCATGATTCTGACCATCCCTAGAGATACAGCGTGTACAGCATCGTAGCGGAGACTCCAGCGGGTAGCAGACTGGTTCTTCAGGGTCATCACCTTGGCATGCTCCTCATCTTTACTTGTTATCTTCACCGACTTGTAGATTGCTGACCTCTTTGGTGACCCTTCAATGAAGTTGTATAAAATTTGTACTGTCCCTATTGTATTTCTCAACAGGGTTATATCTGAGAGAAGATCCTTGACTACAAGATTGAGGACATGGGCGTAGCAGTGGATGTAGACACACAGTGGGGCTGCTTCCTTCCACCTGGCGGCAAGACCCTTGTTGATGCCAGATATGTTGGAGGCACCGTCCACGGCCAGGGAGACAGTGCGGCCGGGGGTAAGGCCGAGGTCCTTGACAGCCTCGTGAAGCTTCTCAAACAAATATTTGCCGTCAGTCTGGGTAACTTTTACAAACTTGAGGAAGCTCTCTTTCTTGATGCCTTCACTCGTCAGATATCCCAGTGACCTACTGAACAGCTCTGTGTTTGACATATCTGATGTCTCATCAACAATCACAGAGAACCAGTAGTCATCATCGCCGGCACAAGTCTTGACATCTTCAATTATATTTTCTGTCACTTTGGATGCTATAATCTCTATCAGCTCATTTTGGATGTCAGGTGAAGTCCATTTGGCAAAACCTGCCCGAGCTGAACCAATTTTTTTGACTTCGGCCTCCAGTTTATCTTTGAGAATATGATTGTCGCGTGAACACAGGGACAAAAGCTCCAAGAAGTTTCCTCGATTGTTTTCATTAGATTCCGTCAACTTTTCTCTTGTTTCGGAATCGCCCCTAAAAGCCAATCCTTGCTTTGCGAGGAACCCAACAGTTTGGAAAAGATACCTCAAATAAGCTCGCCACTTCACGACTTCCTCAGCATGTTGAGACTGAACATGGCCGAGAACCGATGTATTCTTTCTCTTTGATGTGAGGAAATTGATCCACTTTTCCATCGACAGTTTGTGTTTTTTGTTGTTAGAATTAACTTTCAACGAGGAACTGTTTTGCCATGTTTTGAACTCAAATTTCCCAAGGTTGGAAATGGAAAATTTGGAACAGGCGAAACACTTGGCTGACTTTTCAACCTCGTCATATTCTAGCCACGGGAACTTACGGAACCAATCATATTGAAAGTCTCTGGAGTATTTGTCATCTATCTGAGGACTGTATGTTTGTAACTTGGGCTGTAGAGGAGATCTCTCTCGACTTTAGGCACAGTTTCCCGCTCAGTCTCCACTCTGGTTCTGGTCTGGATGTCCTTCCGCTTTGGCTCCCGCCCGGTAAGTATCGGGTCACCCAGCTGGCTCGTGAAGACGACAGGGTACTCTTGGCCTCCGCCCACAAACTCCATCTCCTCAGTCTTGCTCTTCTCACCTCCCTGGACATTGTCACTAGTCTCAGAGTCCTCTGCAGAGGGAATATTGTTGTTGTTGAAAATGTATTCCATTTTCAATTTTGAGAAAAATTATCTAGCTTCCTTTTGTAAATATGTAATTTTATTATAATGACTCAGTACTATTATGAGTTGGTCATAAGTTACATATATATAATTGATTTTAATAATTAATTATGACTTAACTCATCTATATTTACATACCTATATGATTGGTGGACGGTTGAGTAAGGATGTTTTTTTTTGGTCCGCTGAAGCAGACAAAGCGCAATACTGACGTACGGCCCTGATTATGATTATGTTTTGTATAGAATTGATGAATTAAATAAGTAAGAAACAAATATGGTATAAGTAAATGTGTAGAACAAAAAATATTATTCCAAACCATATTCTTCACTCCTTAAGAGCAGGCTTGATTTTGCTACTTGCGACTTGAGTCCATATTTTGAAAATATACAATCAGATTGATCTTATAATGAAATACTTAGGAATGGACTTGGATTTGAAGCCTTTAGTCGATTGAAGACCATTTTAACAAATTTTCTCATAATTTGAGGAGTTGATGAAAATATTAAAGGACTTGGTCTTGTGAGCAAAGGCTAGGACTTGCAATCTGTATATGGACTTATTCCCACCTCTCCTATAAAGCAAGTAAATATATTCCGGGAAATAAAACGAAATTTCAACGAATAAAATACTAACAGCTAATGCAAGTCAAACTTTTTTAATTACCATTCTTGGATCTATGTGACGGTTCTTTGAAATTTTTCATAGAAAATTGATATGCAATGGGGCATAAAATATTTATATTGTTCGATATCTACTTGATACCAAAAGCTATTTAGATTTTTTAAATTCCGTTTTTTCTCTATAAATATGAATAGGCATCTAGTATAATTTATTTTCAATATATTTTCATTCATTTGAAGTAAAAGACCACCTTTTTAAATTGACAATGCCCAAGATAGTGGATAATAGAAATATGTCGAGTTCAGAACAACATATTCCATAGATTGTTAATAACGGAATCATGGATCAGTTCAAAATTGATTTATGAAATACAGTTTTATTCTTCAATATCTATATTGGCTCAAATTTGTAAATCTTGGAATATAATATTGAAATAACATATTGAACTTCCACTATTAATACGGTTATGAATTTAAACTTTTGCTGCAAGACCATATACTTAAGCACAAAGTTGATGAATTAGGGAGCTTCGGACTCGTAAAAACTCCATAGGATCCACTGCTCGTGTTATGATGAGAGAAAGAGGAAATAATCGTTAATCAGATGTTGGAGGAATCCATAGAATTGACAGTATCTCACTACGCCGGTTACATACTGTTCATATCGTCCATTTGACGAAAACACGATTGATAATTCGTTTGCTGGACGTGCAATAAGAGCATAAGGAGTTCGAAAATATCTGTAATATTTAAAATCTATTAGAATTTATAGAATATGCAGGTAGTAGTTAAGTACCATGAATGCGTTTTGACCCCAGTTACAAACTGTGGGCTGAACAGAGCATAACTTGGAGGAAGATCCTCTCAAACATAATGCCTCTTCAAAATCAAATTCAATTGTAATCCAGGAATATGATAATGAGATAACAATTAATATTCAATTGAGTCATTAATTTAAGGATCCTCAACAATGCAAGTAACATATGAAGGAAAATGCCAACAAGGAATCCTCCATATCCGTGAGACCCAAGATATTATTTTCTCCAATTCTGTAGTTGAACCCTATCGCCTATCATCACAGATTATTATTAAGGAGATCCCACATTCTAAATCATTTACTTATTAATGAATATGACACGAATATTTTGAAGTCGGTTAGAATTTGAGCATTGTATGCTATTAACATGAACGTATTTTCCGTAGGATAAAGGTTCCTTTCCGGTCCAAAACAAAAAAAAACCTCTTTAAAATATACACTATATCTTCTCCTACTACTTATATGATATGATATGTTGTTTTTTACAATGAGGAAAAACAAGAACTCACCTTACGAAATATGTTTATATTAAGCATTTTTAGAGGGGTGCACCATGAATGAATTGCCCCTAATAATAGTCTACAATAATAAAACGTAGATAGATGTTATGTTGGAATCCCCGTAGCTCATGGATAGCACACTCGGAAAAAGTTATTTTCTTGAAATTAATGGGGGTACGGTTGCACCCAGGTGATTCCTATAAAGGAATATACTTTATGTATATGGATTTCACCAAAAGGTTCCTAGGTTAGATGGAGTAAATGTAATACTATAGTGATTACTTATACTTAATCTAGGGAGTACTTTAGTACTGTAGTCTGTATAATGTTTTTACCCCTAATATTCAAGAAGTTGTGTTACAAGTTTTTTTTTTTAAAGTGTATTTACTATTTTATTTGCGTGAAAATAATATATAATAATAATAATTGGTAGAAAAATTTAAAATAAATAGAATATTACTTTCAATTAGCATCATTTTGACTAATAATTGGTTAGAAAAACTCAATTCTTAACATTATATGGTTGAATATAATAGGTCGTATTCACTAGTCTATTAATTAGTATAAATCTATAGTGTAGAAAAATAAGTATATGATCCCTTGTCGATTTTGTAAGTTTGCCCACTGGGCAGGCCACTCTATGACCTTAATATGCTTCTTCTTTTTTAGTCACTCTATTGTTGATATGGTCGTAAGTTTTGGGTTATTGCCTTGCTAGAGGATACACTTTCAGTTTCCTGCCCTGAGGTAAGAATGTTGTTACCCAAAATTTCCCTGAGGATGGCCCATCCTCCCTTTGAGTTGTCATCTCCCCTTCCCAGAGAAACACTCCCAAAATATAATGTTTCCACCTCCAAACACTTTTTTTTTGTTCATATACATAAAATTCAACCTGCTTGATAAAAATGGAATTTGGAGTGTATTTGTTAGTATGAAAAAGTTAGACATGATATTAAACAATAAATTTATTCAACATGTCCTCCCTCAGCAGCCACCATCTTCTCCATCCTGCCCCTAAAGGATTTGCATGCCCTGATGACTTCCGTGGAATCGACAGCATTCCCCTCCCTCGTAATGGAGCCCTTCAGGGCCGCGATGCTCTTGTGACTGACCTTACACACCTCCCTCTTTAACTTCCCCTACCAGTAGTAATCACACGTACTGAGGTCGGGTGAGTTGGAGGGCCAGGTGTTGCGATCCCAGAAAGTGATGTCGTGGGAGTTGAGGAGGTTAGTGGTCCTCATGGCGATGTTTGCAGGCGATGAGTATTGTTGGAATATGAACTCCCTCCCAGCGGCCGTATACTTCATCCAGGGGATGACGAACTCCTCCATGACTTTGCAGTACCTTATTGCGTTAACCCTTTTTATTGGGATTGAAGAAGAAAGGAGGCATCACCTCACCGGTGCTGCAGATGCCACCCAGGGTCATCACGAAGACCGGGAACTTTGTGGTGAAGACTACAGGGACCTTTTCTCTCTCCATGGCAAGCCACCTGTCATTCTGGACGTTGTAGCTTCTGTCGAGAGTCTAGTTCTTCTCGTCAGAGAAAAAGATGATTCTTCCTCCATGGCTCTTCAGGTCATTGAGGAGACACTTACCTTTGGTGAGCCTGGTGGCCTTGATGGATGCTGTGAAGATGTGTTGTTTGGCCATTCGGTTTGACCTGAATCCTAGATCTTCATTCACAGCCTTGGAGACCAGCTGCTTGTTAACTCCACGGTTCTTGGCCAACCTGGACAAGGAAGTCCCTGGCGAAGCCTTGATGGACTTCTGGAGGTCTTCAAGGAAGCAGGGAGTGCGGATTCGGTCACTTCTCATGTTGTGGGCCTTGCAGCAGACCTTCCCTCAAGCTCCCAGCCATTGAAGACCCGGTACACCGTGGTCTTGGGGTAGTTAAGAAGCTCGTAGATAGCAGAGGGCTTGTGTCCCGCGCGAGCCAATTTGAGGATGGCGTCTCTCCTGGCGTGTTCCATGATGACTATTGTTTGTTGTCAAAACAATTATGGTGGAAGTTATAGTGTATTGTTCATGCAACCTCTTATATTAGTATGATTTAACCCCAAATATCCACATTATGGATCTGGATGAAGTTTAAAGTAGTTTTTTCTGTTTTCTGAGTTCCCTCATTCGCTCCACTTCATCCCATGAGGTGGCAAGGAGAGGTGTATTTGCTATTATGCTTTTTCAGACATATTGTCCACAAACATTATCATTTACGTAAATGGCCGCTCTTTAATTTGTATAGAGACGCCCTTCATAGTTAGGAATTAGGTATCCGATTGGTGCAGACAGACGACATACGTAGTCTGTGTCAAGTATTTTGATAACTTTGTTCCACTCAATGATGGAAATATGTTCACCGTTCTTTCTTATTATCCGAATATCCTTTTTATGTGTTCATCATTCCTTTTTCTGAGTAATATAAACTTAACGTGTTTTAAATGTAGGAAATAAGTACCAAGCCGATTTTTGAACTGATTGAATTACAGTTCGAACTATTTCATTGGATAAACTATTGCGCTTACCAAATATTGTTTTCCATTTCATTAACTATTCTCCGAAATAAATTAGATACTATATTTGTGTTCTCTGATCGTTAGAAATTGGTTTCCTACTGACATCCATTAATTTTATATGAAAATGTTTCGATGTAACTTTGCATTTCTCCGTTATTTTTACTATGATGATTTAAAGCCTCTATTGTTGAATAGTAAAATTTTGAGTGATAAGTTAACTTTTTTTCTTCAATAGGATGTGGATGAATTCATTGAAGAGTTAATTTATGTGGTATTTGATGCCCATTCTTATTTCCTTTTTAAACATAGGTTTAATGCCGTTTAATTTTGCAGTAAAAGTAATTTTGTCATTTTCAAAAGATGGGCACGCCGTTATCTTTATTGTATCATGCAACCTTTCCTCCAAAAATAAATAGAATAAAGGCCCGAAATCATCTGGTGATTAGTCAAATAAGTTAATCATACCAACCGTTATTTATATCTTATATACTCGCAAACTATCACTATGATATAATTTCCCTACCATTTTTAAAATAAATTACCTATTATTAAATCTATATAGTATTTTATTCGATACTGTATTATAATATTGCCTAGGAATATTTTATTAAAAGAGTAGTTATGATAAGTTATTATATTATTTCTATGAAGAAATAGCCAAAATTTATTGATAGAAATAATAAAATGGCCAATATATATATTTTATAAATGGCAAGGGATCAACAAGAAATTGTATTACTGTTTTTTTTTTTTGGAAACGGAGAATATGTATAAAATAACTAAGGTTGATAATTTTGATAAGGATACAAAAGCGTGCGAGGAGAAGTGAATAAATACTTATGGTATCACTGATAAAAATAATAAACATCTTCCTCTATCAAGAGCGTTATCCATTCCTGCCTTTATTATTCAATATTAATTTAATATTAGATACTAATAGTAAATAGAGAACTGAATAAAATACCTAAAATAACATCGCCTTCTGTCTGGATTTCTGGAAATGGAGGTCCAGGAATTTGGAAATACTTACCAGACGAGAAACAGATGGCTTGTCAGATTTGTTGATATAAATGTTCCTTTAGTCCTCCGTCTAGAATTAAACGCCCCTCATTATCCTCATCTCACATCAAGAGTATGGATATTTATATAAAAAATCAAGTTAATGATGAATACATCAAGTCAAATTTTAACTCTGATCTCACAAAGATGATTATTGCATGTAATATTCCCTTATCCATTGCTAATCATCCTACGTTAAAAAAATTTATTGAAAGTACCCCCATTGTAAAGAGTGAAGTTGAGAGAATTTTCAGCATGTTTAGAGTCATCCACACCAACTTACAATCAAAGGTATCAGTAAAAAGTATAAAATATTTACTAATTTCGAAATAGAACTCTGAATTTTGTACCCTCTAACAGTAAGTATTCATATATTTTTTTAATGTAATCATAAAATATGATTCTATTTCACCTAAACATATCAAGAATTATTATACACGACGCATTAAATGGCAAAAATAACAGCTTAAATGTGTTTAATCACGGGGGTAGTATCTTTAGATGGTTCGCAACTAGGTTGTCTGACACTAGTTTCTTCACTTAAAGACATGGGTATGATCATTAAGTTTTCCAATATTATATAATCAATAAATATTACTTTTTTATCACTTAATGATTAGCTATGGTTCATAATCTCCAAGAAATGGTGTTCAGAAAACTCATAAAAGGCAAAAACAACTGCTTAAATGGTCAAAACAACGGGGGTAGTTGCATTGGGTGTATTATTATAATGAACAATTCTGTGTATCCTTCATGATAATAGTATGTTATTATACAAGCATAAGTAACGGGTAAAAATCTTTATTGATGCTCTTAATAAGGAGTAATATCGCTGGACATTACTACATAATTAGCTTTTGCTCTCAATCTTTACGATGTCATGTTCGAAAACTACATTAAGTAAAGAATGGTTGTCTAAATTGTCTTATCTGTTATATTATTTTTATATCTAAGATAAGTAATTAAGGTTTGAAATTTGACTGCATGGATTAACTTTTCTTTTTTTAGATAAATATGAAATAAATGAAAGTAGGATTCTAAAAGCAGTTCGTACTAAAATTGGAAGAAGAGATGGATTTAATTCTCACATTTTCTTTTTATTAGTATATTTATTATCTAATTTTATGATTTTGAGATTTACTTTATTATTGATAATTATTTAGATTTCGTCCGTTTAGACATATCTATCATGTGCACAATTGTATATAGCAACTTCCACATGAAGAAAAAGGGGTGATGATATTTTTGATTAAACTGCACGTCTTGCTTGTGTTTTGTAACCTAAAGTTATTACATATTTAACTGAATTCTGATGTCATAACAAGAAAATATTATTTGGATCAATCTATTATTTGAATAATCTGTTTTTATAATTTATTGTTATTATTAGTTATATGATTCTAGTTGTTTGATTTTGTTTATTTACATAAATGTATGATGGTTTATTTTTTAGTACGTAGATTATATTTAATATAAGCCTTTTTTTTTAAACTTGGAACTTCAAATATATTTCAAAATACTCTATCGTTTCATTAGTGATTATTCTGAGAATATGGTTCATAATGAATTACAATTTTATGGAGTGCGACGTTTTCAAATCTACTGTAACGGATAAAAAACGCACTAAGTCAATTATATGGAGTATATCTTTATTAAACATTTTGCTTATAAATATAATAAAGCAGTCAGCTGATAATCACATCAGTATTTTAAACAATGATCTCATAAGTCTTTCTACTATTAACCTACTATTAACTTGCCTTGTCACAAATTTAGACCAAAGGGGTTCTGATCGTTTGAGAATCCAAAATATTTCGTTGGGCTAGAGAGTGTTATAAAAAAAAGGGATTTTCAAGTGGCTATAGAGATCGTAAGACGGTCTTTGAAGACTGAAACTTTAGAAACATAACTTTTTCATTAAAATACAATAGAAAATTGAATTAACAGATCACTCTATAAAATGGACACCCTATTAAGTACGCTAAAACAAAATTTACAAAAAGTTGACCTTTTTTGTGACCTTCTTGTGACCTTTTTGTGACTTTTTACCTTTTATATGACCTTTAAACCATACTTTATTAACTTAAAATGATATATAACTATTGACTGAAGCATAAAAAGGGCTTAACGATCACGACATTCAACAGTTTCTTCTTATTACTTTGAAAATAGATTAAAAAAACCGTAGGACTGAAAGGCCAATGTATCAGTCCTCAGGACCACTGAATGGTGAAAAAGATCGACTGATAAAAAAAAGATTGAAAGAGGTTAGGAAATAAGACTGATAAGGCGATTAGTCCTAGTACTGATCTAATACTAATATTCTGGCATCCGAAAAGAAGGGCTAAAATTGAATTTTATTTGAAAGCCCCCCCCCCCCAATTAAGAGATAATTATTAGTTGGCATGATTGACACATTAGGTTTAGTATCAGATGATTTTCCGCTTGTTTTTTTTTTTGGAAGGTTGCGTGGTGCACTAAAGGTAAGGACGTGAAAAGGGAGGTGTGAATTTTATTTAGGGAAGGAGAGAAGGGAGAGAGAAGAGAGGGGAGGAGAGGGGAGAGGTGGCTGTGTAGTGTGGACTGGAGTGCTGTGTGGACACTGGACTCAGCTACTCGAGTGCTGCAGAGGAAGGAGGAAGGAGCAAGTAGGAAGATTTATGCGAAATGGAAATGAGCGAGAAGTTATGCCTCAAGGAATTGGACGGTTGGATCGAGCAACTGATGGAATGCAAGCAGCTGGGAGAGAGCCACGTGAAGTCGTTGTGTGAGAAGGCCAAGGAGATCCTGACGAAAGAGTCGAACGTCCAAGAGGTGAAATGCCCAGTGACGGTTTGTGGAGACGTCCATGGACAATTTCATGACTTAATGGAACTGTTTCGGATTGGAGGGAAATCTCCAGATACGAACTATTTGTTTATGGGGGATTACGTGGATCGTGGTTATTATTCAGTGGAGACGGTGACTTTACTGGTAACTTTGAAAGTAGGTGTTGTGTGCTATGCGCGAGTAAGTGGAGCCTTGACTCACTTGTGTTTGCTCCTCAGGTTCGCTTTCGTGAGCGGATTACAATTCTCCGGGGGAACCACGAATCTCGTCAGATAACTCAAGTGTACGGTTTTTACGATGAATGTCTCCGGAAATACGGAAATGCCAACGTGTGGAAGTACTTTACTGTGAGCTCTTGTTCTCTCCTCTTTGCACCAACACATCTTCATTTTTATCACACCTTGCTTTTCAGGATTTATTTGATTTTCTACCTTTAACCGCTCTCGTGGATAGACAAATTTTCTGTCTTCATGGTGGATTAAGTCCAAGTATTGATACTTTAGATCATATTCGATCACTTGACAGATTTCAAGAAGTTCCCCATGAAGGACCAATGTGTGATTTGCTTTGGTCAGATCCGGATGATCGTTGTGGTTGGGGCATTTCACCTCGTGGTGCAGGATATACATTTGGGTTAGACATTTCGGAAACTTTTAATCATTCGAATGGCCTAACGCTTGTATCTCGTGCTCACCAATTAGTAATGGAAGGATACAATTGGTGTCATGACAGGTTAGTTTCTCATCATGTAGTTTCTAACTATACTGCTTCTTTTCTTTATAGGCATGTTGTCACAATTTTTTCTGCTCCAAATTATTGCTACCGTTGTGGAAATCAGGCTGCCATAATGGAATTAGATGATGCTCTTAAATATTCCTTGTAAGTTATTATTATTTTTCTCTTTTTTTGTGTGTATGTTTATATTATAGGAATTTAAGTTGGAACCCTCAAATAGTGATGTTATTGTTTCGTAGGTATTAATATATAAAAAACATTTTCTTTTCACATATACTTCAATCACACAAAGTCTTAAAAAGTATTTTCAGTTATATATCTTATTATAGTAATACTTGAAGCGTTGATCACGAATCTAAAATTAGTTTTTTCCGTATCAAATCAGGTTTTTATTTTTATCAATTTGAACCAACTCTAACATGAATATAGCGTTATTCTTTGTAAAATTGAATGCTAATTTCAGATTTATGCTCATATTTATTTTAGCGTTATCCAATTATGAGGAAATGCAAATTAAAGGCGAAAAACTACCTTTTAATGGTTTAGTTTGGAAAATAATATCTCTTCAATAGTTAATGCGCTTTAAAATCAAATGAGTTCATCCGATTGCATAAATAATTGGTATTTCATTTACAATATAGCTATAGTTCTAATATGCCTATTTCAGTATCATTCTTGATTTGATTTTAATTTTATTGATAAAAAAATTACTTGAAATTTATATGGTTATCCTGTTTCTCTTTATCATGGTTGTATTTCTTTACTTTCCTTTTAATTAATTATCACGGAATTAAAAAAAAGTCATACTTAACCTCGAATTACTTCTGCGTTAAAATCAAATTAATAATCAAAATAGCTAATAACATATTCGTAACAAACATATCAAGTACTACTTGTAAAACAATTTTTTTAAAGTAAATTTTTTGATTTGTTTATTCAAAGGTCAAGAAAATGACGAACAGCGCAACTGTTTTCGTTCTTTTATTGGATAAAGTAAAACCTATAATTTGACGACTATTAAAGAATGAGAATAACAGTTGAAAATATCACATTTAACCTAATTTGAAACGACATATTATTTTAACGCTTTTTTGGACGTTATAGACTTATAAAGTCAATCTGCACTTAAGTTGGGTTTTATTTAAATAGTATTAATACCTATGCAACAATAAAGCCACAAAATATGGCCCCTAGCGTTCAAATTAGAATGGAACCATAAATCTGAAAGAACCAATTTTGACCTAAATATGCGACTTTTTTTCAGTGCCAGTATCATACCAGAAATAAGATAAAATGTCAGATAGTGATTTTTATATGTACTCAAATAGAAGAGGTAAAAGAGTAGTAAAAAAACTTGGGAGAAAAAAAACGAGATAATCAGATAACCATAGATTAAAAACATGATATATATCTGATCCTGCCAGTGAACAGAGGTAACAGTTCCATTTCATCAAGCTCATGGGGGTCTTAATTAATGACTATGTCTCTCTTATAGTCTCATATTTCAAATTAACTATTAATTTTGGAGTAATTAAATTTAGTTAGGAGTGTTTTAGACTTGAGCATATTGGTTCGAAATCGTAACACTAATATATCGAGTAAAATATCCAATATGGTATCAATATTAGAAATTTTGAATTTTGCTCTTAATTTTTATATGACGCTATCAGACAAAAGGAAGGAATAAAAAAAACAAAAAATTATTTTTGTACCCAGGGAATGCTTCCATCCACTTTTTATTATCATTGGTTCAACTCTGTTTCTACCATTTTTATATAAAAAATATATAAGTGTAACAAAAGGAAAGAAAAGAAGATTAATCATGAAATAGAACATGAAATGCTTTAAACAAAAAAAAGTGTTCACACTTTCTCGTTGAGATGATTCTGTGCTTGTTCTGAAATTCTTAGAACCAAATTATTGCTTTTTAAGAAGGTTTGTAAGATCGAGTTGTTAAGTAGGAACCATATTCCTTCATTAAAATATCCAGTTGAAGTAAAAAGCCAGGCGCAATTTCAGTTGCTCCAAAGGTCCTCGGCATCCATCCATTTTGTTAATCATGATTGATTTTTTAATTAAAACTAATAATTTGTTTGGTATGGCCACCTTCCTGCCTCCTTCCATAGGTCCGAAAAGGAAAGTCCATGCCTTTTTCCTTAATGTTAATTTTGCAAGGTTCTTAAATACAAGATTCATTAAGTCTTTCGTCATTTTACACTCCATATAAATATGAAGTTGCGTGTCGATTTCACCTCATTTAAAAGAAAACAGCATTTCTTTCTTTGTTTTTCCAATAAAGTTATTGCATACAAGTAGGTAGAAATTACAAGCTCATTTAAACTGCATTGTATACATGCAGTTTAAATGAGCTTGTAATTTCTACCTATGTCTAATGCTTTTTAAAGTAAAAAAATATTTAAGATTTTTTCCTTTCAGTCTAAATAACTGACATGAGACAGTCTTATTATAGTAAACTCTTTTGAACTTTATAAATCTCTCAGCCCTTGCTACAGGTTTCGATAGGAAATACACTTATATGAACGAATTAACACAAATTTTATGACTTCTGTACTGCCTACGAAGAGGGCGACACAAGGTCTTATGTCATTATAATAGGTTTAAAAAATCCAAGATAATAACTATTCTTTACAAAGTCTTGACAAATTTGTCTAATACAGATATCACTCATTTTTTTAAATTGTCATCATACTAATATTACAAAACCGGAGTGTAAATCTGTACTTAATGACAATGAATTTGTCTCGCTAGTCTGCTTGATATATCACTGAAAAGCTACAAACAAATATGTAGATTAGATTTTCTTACACTTTGTATCCTTAAGCTTTGATTCTATTGGCAAAGAACCAATCAAATCGTGACTAACAAAACAAATGCTATCAAAGATACATCTTATTGGATCGGAAAATACTTTAATTGATATCATTGTTTTTTTTACCCATATCTAGAATGTATATATTTCAGTATTATGCCCTACTTAAAAATTGTATTTCACAAAAGATTAAATATATATATATATATATATAAAACTTAAATTTCTATAGAAAACTGGATACCAAGAAAAATAAATTTAAAAGCATGTGGATGGTGCACTTTATCAGAAGTAGATTCGAAAAAATTTCCATAAAAAATGTTTGTATTCACATAGTTTCAGGGAATGTTGTGAGCTAAGTTCAAAACAAGGAAACGAGTGGATTTGTTTCCTATTGCAACCATTGCTGTAGTAACTGCAAATTAGAAGATACCATCGAAAAAATTGACATAAATTTTTTTTAGCTGGTTACGAATAAATTATTTCGTTTTTAAAAATTTAGAATATATATATTTTATCATTACATTTGTATACTAATTAAAGAATAAAATCTGAGTTGAAAAAAATATTGAACTAAAATGTACTATCTAAAGATGATTCTAGAATGTCAACTGAAACACAGTTAGTTAAATTTAAAACATGTTTGCAATTCCAATAGGATTAGGGTTATTCATTTTAATTTATGGCTACTTCAGATGATTCAATGAGTGTGTTATGTTTGTTAAGGTGATAAAACAGGTTAACATATTATGGAACAATTTTAAGGCTGACGCCCCTTATTAATTTTATGTGTGAAAATATTTAATTCTCATTTTGTTTGTTTCAGTCTTCAATTTGATCCTGCACCACGTCGAGGAGAGCCTCATGTTACTCGACGGACACCCGATTATTTTTTGTAACAGATGAAAAAACGACATTAATAATTGTAATAACAATCTTTGTAATTAGTAAGTTAAAAATATATCTTATTCCTCACACGCAAACTCGGCGCAAGATTTTTATTCCAACCAAAAAGGCGGGATTTTAATCTACGTTTGTGAAAATGACACATATCATCTTTTAGCCATGAGATTTAAGGTGTCCTCTTATTATATCGAAGGTTTTCATAATCAAAATAAACTTGGGTCAGCTTCTTTTCAGTTAAAGTTTTAAACCAAGAAGCTAAAGAAGGAAAGACTACTGTTAATCCAAGAACTCCAAAGGCTTGTCAACATTGTTTATGATTATTTATTTCAAGGAAAAAGTATAGAGTAATTCATGGTGATTTGAATGGATCTTAACCACAAAGCATTTGGATATATGGATCCGGGGAGAACATTAATACGTTATCTTAATTTAGGCAGAGGAATGTAGTGGAAAAGTTTCTTAGTATTTATTTGGAGTAAGGTCATTACATAAAATCATCATTGTCCACCCTACAGTATAGCTCTGTGGGCTTAAGTATGATAGTTCATAGAATCTGTCCTTGAAGAAATATATATTGGGAGATCCTGGCAAATAAAATTCTGTCAGTCAAAAGGAATTAACTTTCAATGATTAAACTATGATATTTTATGATGGGACATATAAAATTGGGATGAGTGGGAATCTTTATAAAAAGTTATATTTTAGTACTATTTCGCGTATTCGTTTACAAAGCAGTCATTCTATCTATCTATATATATATATATATATATATATATTTCAGGCAAGCTATCCTTCTATAACGAAAATTTCTAAAATTTCCGGGTATAATTTAAAAGAAATGTATGAAGATAGATATCGAAATATGGTTAAAGGAGAGATAATAGTAATAAAGGACGACGTTTGAAGTTTAGGTTATATTATTTTATTTTTGTATTTTACATTTAATTTTCATGTGTGTTTATTTGATAGAGGTATAAAATTTTATTTAATATTACCGTACATGCATGTTCACACCGTGTGGGGCCAGCATGGAAGAGTAATATTTTGTGTTGAGTTATTTAAATTAGAAAATTATATTTATTACTAACTGGTATTCTTGGATTGTTCTAAAAAGACTGCAGTCCGGTCCTAGTAAAAAATTTCAGTCCTAAGACCGGTCCTTAACAGTCTTTTATGGAAACTAAAAAAGCTAAATATACGTAGTTACTAGTAACTACTTAAATAAGTCAATCACACCAACTGCTATTTATCTCTTTAATACTCGCACAAAATCATTAGTCCTATTGATATTAAAATCCTACATAGTATTTTTTGGCCCACAAACAGGCCGGACCTGAACCCATGCGATTTCTATCACTGAAGGAGGGTCGAGCATGACGCATGTGCCAAGTACGATTCATCAATGGAGATCCTAAAGAAGTCAGTTACCCGCACAATAGCAAAGCTGGATTTGCATGACGTCGCCCAGGACTGCCAAATCTTCCCGTGCTGTGTTATTAAATGTAGTTTTCAAATAATAAACAAATTATGGTTTTACCCTATCTAGTTTGTTCGTTATAAGCCTTTATATTTTTTTCAATTTATCTGTACCACCTTTTATGTATAATTGAGGTTAAGGTATATATGAAAATATGTGTTACAGACAAAGTTTTTTATTAATATTCCCTTAATTGGTAAGATGGAGTTGCATTGATTAAGTATAAGTTAACTTTGTAGTATTACATTTACTCAATTTGAACAGGAATCTTGTTTGAAATCCATATGCATTGTGTATATTTCCTTCTATGGGAAGGACCGGGCGCGAACTCAACGGATATTGAGTTCAAGTGAATAATTTCTCGTGAGCACGTTGTCAATTGAACTAACGATTCCAGATCACAATTGTACATGTGTAAAATTTTAAATTCGATAATTCACAGTTAGACCAATTGGCCAGCTCTCAAAATTGTTCGTAAATTTATCACATTGAACGCTCCAAAGATTACAGATAGATTTGTCATTTGGACTCACTTCAAAAACCCGAAATGCTTAACATTGACCACTGGAATATGCTATTTCAAGCTGCAAAAGCATGATTCCAGAAAAAATAACGATTCAATGTGGAAAAGCTCTGCGTAATAATAATGTCCATTGATATTATAATTGATAACGTAGAAGAACTAAGTAATTGACACTTCTTCCATTTGAACCTCTTTGTGTTAGTTTATTTTTCTTTTATCTAAATATATATTAAAATATAAAATAATTTTGCCATTTTTTCCTGACTCCCAAAAAATAGAAGGAGCTATTGCAGTAAAAGTGTACCGAAGGATATTAATACAAAAAAGGGGAATATATGTGTGCGAAATGAGTAAACACTTCTATGAACCCACCTTAATTCTAATTTTCTTACCTACAATATCACATTGAATTTTAAGGAGCAGAATACCTATTACATGCAGCAATTCATGATGCAAGAAAGATGTGACCCAAATTGAGACTCTTTTGATAGTTTCCTAAACTACAGCGAGGTTACAAAGATCGAAAAAATAAAAAATTACCTACTTAGTTTTATGAAACATATATATTCATAATCTTTCATTCTTAATTGTAACAAAGCTAACATGATAAAGATAAATGTTATGTGTTTTTCTTATTTGAAATTAGGAGTAAGGGATTGATTTGACTTTAAAAAATGTCCATAGTTCTTAATATAATAGATTATATATTATTTTATTTACTCTTATTGTAATCTCTGCGTTGTCTCTAGACATGGTGCAAGTGCTCGTTACTACTGTCGTTAATATTCAAAGTCAAATCAACCTAAATATTATTTTGTATGCATTCTCTGAGTAATGGGGCTAATTCTTTAGAATAATTATAATAAATATGCCAAACATCACTCTGATGACCTATTCTACCCTATTCGCTATGGTATCCCAAGGCATATAAAGTAGAAGAAAAACTCTTGAAAATCTGACATGCATATGTTAATATTTTATCTCACCACCACAAATATATAAAAAAACATTCTCTAGGACAAGGATTTCAGGGGTTGACTAGACCTTAAAGTTAATTCCATGACTTGAGCGTAGGGTAGACCCGTAAGTTCTAATTTAAATAAAAAAACCAGAAAAAGTATTTTGCATAAGTGCCTTTGATGCACTTCAGTTTTAGTATAAATAAATAAGATTGTGAGTGTCAAAATTTGGTATGCTTAGCTCAAATAATCTTTAAGTAATTGAATAAAACGTGTTGCAACTTTTTCCGGTATCCCTTTACTAGTAAAAAGTAGTAATGTTGAGTTATTATATTTTATTTAAGCATGATCAGGGGTGGTTCCTGATATGAGCAATGTAGCCTATCCCCTAGAGCTACATTCGTTGAGGGGTAGCATAAGTACATGAAGAAAAAATTTGCTAAATTTTGGTACTGGTTTTGTGTTTGTGCTGCACATTTCTTTTGGTTTCTTTATTTCTCATTTACACGTCAAGTCAACGTTATTTTCAAAAAGAAAAAATTGTTAACTCCTACTAATTTAATGTTTTTTTTACATTAAAAAGACAAAAAATCGGAATTTACTATTTTTAAGAAAAATCGATAAGATCTAGATCCACAAATAACGAAGTACATTAGATATCACGTATTTTAAATCGTTTCAGCTGGAATGTATTTCCCCAGGCTTTTAAGCGTTCCACTATTTTGCCGTTCCATTAAAATATATATATATATATATCGTTTAGCTTTCATCTTTCATCCATTATTTTTGTTCTGTTCCGCGTTCCAATCATAGGGTAGTACCAGGCTTGTTCAATATACATAAATATACTAGCGTACTCTTTAAATGAAGTTGTTCAGTTCTTGAGTCATAAATAAGTCGGTAATGGGTAACATTGTATAATTTTTTTTCGTATAAGGACATTTTGTATAACAACAATTTCGCGTATAAATAGAAATATCCTGTCTTGGCACTTGGCGATACTCGAAAACACCCCCATTATTTGGGATAGAATGGAATGATTGTGATGGGGTCTTTGTAGTTACTTAAGTATCAGTGGTACCCGAAAACACCCCCCAACATTCGGGTTACAAAATGGCAATTCATTAAGTCCATGCCTGTTTCCTCATAAATTTATACGAAAATGTGTTATACAAAGTTACCGTACACCAAATAATCGGATACTCCAAATGAGATTGCTAAATTAGATGGAACGTAGATAAATAAGAACACTTTCATGTATGTCATTAAAAAAATAATTAAACTTAAGTTCAAAACACTAATAACAGGCTACAATTAACAATGTTTTATTTTCACAGAAGTAGAATACCTATGTCTGTTGTGATTTATATTGATTTCCTCTTAATCTCATAGGTAAATATGGATTAATTAAGTCATAATTACTTATAAAAATCTATTATAACTTATAACCAACTCTTAATAGTGTCAGACATTGTAATAAAATTGTATATTTGTAGCACGTAAACCCAAAAGGAAAATATAATAATTTTTCTAAAAATTGAACACGGAATACATTTTCCAACAAAATATAGTTCAATTCAATTAACAAACGATTCTGATTTATCCTTTGGGGGCACTACAAATTGTACTTAAAGTAACCAAAATTCATCTCCACATTTATTAAATTAGGAAATTATTAAAAATATTGGGGCCAAATTAATTGAAATAGATAAAACGGAGGTTTTAAAAACCAGTTAACTAGAGTATCTCAATTCATCCCATAAATTTGAATGCAAAGTCTTTAAGTGACCATAATATCTCTTTAAAATATCGCCGTCATTTAATAAATAGTATGTATGCGCCTATGAAATGAGACTTTTCACTATTGGTTCCTAGGTGTCGCCTGTTAGACATTATAAACTGGTTCAAAAATCTAAATGCTTATTTTGACATGTGTTAACAATACTTAATTCATTGTTTGTATATTTTCATTCAACAAGGCACTTTTTTCGCTCGTAAAAAATTCTAATTTTGTGCCTACAAACTACGATGTACGGACATTATTGATTTTCTGTTACCAATGGAAGAAAAACGCTTCTCAGGACCATAAAATACTTGTGGAAGCTTACGGTGGACATTCTTTAAGCAGAGCAAACTGCTTCAGGTGCTTCGACAAATTCCAAAGTGGTAATTTTGACGTGAGAAATTAAGAGCGGAAAGAAGGCAATGCTGTGTGTATTCTGGGACCAGTGTGGTGTCCTATGATGTCACCTTCTACAACCCGGTCAAACCGTTAATGGTGATCGCTACAGACAATAACTGTGCGATTCGAACTATGCTATACGACAAAAACGTCCAAAATATGAAGCCAGTCAACACAAAGTAATTTTCCTTGATGAAACGCACCACCGCATCGTTCAATCTTTATGTTACATTTTTTCAAATATTGTTGATTAATTTGTTTGTTTTATCCTCTATATTAACAATCAAAGCCTATCTGTATGAATTTATGTGATCTGTACAGTCATTTTTGATCTAACCAACAACAATTTAGCCATTAATGAAATCTTCGAGGCTTTTTGCATGTAGCATCGACCGTACACATTATATTACAAAATAAAAAAGTATATTATATGAACTAAAAACTAATAAATGTGACAAAAGATGAGGTTTAGCAAAACTCAGCTAGGTAGCCCTCTACAGACTAAAGTACTTCCTGGCTTCATAACGAATCTTTTTTTTTTCTCAAGCTGTTATTATTATTTCATTCATGAGGAGGTAACATCTAAGAAACTACGTGTGAGGATGCTCAATAAAATCGGAGAGGATACCTGATGATTTGCTGGCGACCTATCTTTCTACATTATTAAAGTACGGTTTGTCTG